>NC_062264.1:26775914-27076226 GCF_916048215.2 Malus sylvestris
TATACTGGTGAGTGGTCCCCGTCTTTAATTTTGTTGAGCCTTGGGCTTCTTATTCTTCTTTGGGCTTTAACTTTTATTGGGCCTTCCGTGGCCTTTTTCCCATCTTTGCACTATTTTTAGGGTTGAAAAGGGCCATGCATTAACAAACCTCTATACACACCAGACACAGTGGTATTCCTTAGTATCGCTTGTATCGCACGGAGGTTTTGAGTTTAAATTTCCTTTTTTTTAGTATTGCAAAAAAAAAAAAAAAATAATACAAAAAGAGGAAGCGTATTTTTTGCCCAAACATTCTACGTAGTTATAGTGTGAATCCCAAACCGTTGATTATGTGGTACATTTTATAGTTAAGTTCTTAATTATTAGGAGCATAAAAAATGGATCGGCCCATACTAGGAACCGATAAATTATGCTTAATTAATTGTAGCTGGTAAAAATATCAAACCTTGTGGGGATAGGCAAGGAAGGATATCTTGTAGATAATAAGGAACCCAACTCAATGTTGTCCATAACTGTTGAGCTACAAATACATCTGCCATGAGCACTTTCATGCTCATAAACTAAGATGTGACAGAGTGCAACATCATCAATGTGAACATATCCCATCCTTCCATGCCACTTAAATTTCTCAGTTTCCCCTGCTTGATTGTTCAAACAAATAACCGTGTAATGTGCTTATAATCGAAGTTAAGTAAACGAAGAACTAGCGCGAAAAATCACGAAGATAAATCTGTAGCAGTAGTAGTACCCTTAAGCAGGCCAAGAACATCTGATGCAGTAGAACACAACTCAGGTGGCAAACAAGGCCCGATCACGAAGGAGGGTAGGACAGTAACCATATCAATCCCATTTTCTTTGCAGAAATACATTGAGCTTAAGAAATGTAATAGCACAGATCAATAAAATTCGGCATTACTTTGCTTTGCAGCTAGGTATTAGTATATATGAGAAGGGATGCATTCAAAGTTACGCTGAATTCGCCGAACAAATCTGTATTGGTTAGACTACACACTACAGTTAGCAAACAATCTGTACCAACGCAAAATTCTTAACAAGGACAGAGGGAGAGTATTGTTAACTAGACCTGAAGAGTCTCCCAGAGTTCGACAGAGCTCCAAGATGACTTATCCAGTGGTACATTGGAGGCGAAATCCCCATCTGGTCTCACCCTTACAGCTGCAGAAGATGAGGTGAGAACTACGCGCCTTAGAGACGGATTTTCCTTACACGAACGCAACACATTCAATGTGCCCTCAACAGTCGGTTCCAGGATTTCTGTCTGTGTATGCATGACATGAGTTAAGGAAAATAATCTTGTGGAAGACTATTAATTTTAGGCAAAACGTTCTCTTGTCCCGCATGCTTTGTGTTAGATTATCAATCTCAGCTATTAGTATGCCGAAACTTTGTTTAAATGTATGACTTGTATTGATGGTGTGACAACAAAACATGTTATATATTTGACGAGAAAAAGTTAAAACATGCAACATGCCTTGGGATCAGACGAAGGTTTTAAAACAGGGGAAGCAGAGTGGAAAACGCCATGGCACCCAAAAATTGCATCATCAAAGCTGCCTTCTTCCATCAAATCTGCCTTCACCAATCTTAGTCTTTCCTTAGTTCCTTCTAGCCTCCACAAATGCGCCAATTTCTTCTCATTTCCTTTGAACTCATGGAGAAAACCACATAAATTTTGTGTCGAAAAAACGAATCCAATGCTACTTCAAGCAAATTGACTTGGGGGTTACGGTACCCACCTGGATCCCTTATAGTCCCCGTTACATGATAGTCGGACAATAGAAGCCGCTTTATAAGCTAGGATGCCAGAAATCCAGAAGCCCCCTTAACGCAAACTTTGCATTTAGAATCGAGTTTTCGATCCATCTCTGTTCAAATTTAGCAGTGTTATAGTCCAATTGCATTCCAGGCCACTAGGTTTTATAAGGAACGTATAAAAGTAGACATCGTAAACATACATGCTATGTGCATTGGGATTTCTCACTAAGAAATGTTTAGGTAAGCCATCCTATGCCATGAGGGAAATGATTTTTAGCTTGAGCTATGGTTAGAAGTAGGCAAGTCATGCAAAAGTGATGAAGTCCGATGCCATATACCTCCAATGTGACGCCCGTCCTAATCACAAACGTCATATGGAGAAAAACTTACACTTGTATGATTCGCACGACACATGGTGGTAATTGTATACCTTCTATGCAAGTCCTCTTCCACAACAGCAAATCTCTAAATTGTAACTAGGTCCACTTTAACTCCAAAAATCATTCTGTGGGCCTGACCTCACATTGTAATTGAGACCAAACTCATCTACCCAATAAGGCAATATCGAAGCCTCATTGCTCTGAGGCCCATGTTTCTAGGGGCACTTTATTTTTAGATTAAAGATGAAGACGAAATTTAAACTCGAAAGACGAAATTTAAACTCAAAATCTCTTTTAAATATTAGAGAGAGAAATACTATTACACTAAATGCTAGCTGTTTCTAGTGACACCTTTTAAGTTGATTAGTCAATGAAATTGAATTCATTTATTTAGCTTTCCAAATTCTTTACCTTTGATGACCATTTTGTCTCACAGTACATATTATGAGCTTTGTTAGGCAATATGGTGAGTCCAAATTTCATGAATGATAGTTGTTGCCATTATACTATATGTAGATACGGCATTGAATTTCTTGAAAAGACAGGGCCATTGGACATATTGTAAAACTGAAATCATTACAAATCTTGATGTTCCTGCGTTCCAATTTCTAACTTCTATGTGTTTACTATGACAAACGGAATTGGAAAAAAAAAAAAAAAGGTATGGATTTCACCTCAAGCCCCGTAATCAAATACCTAAAAATTAGGATGAGATTAACTAAAAGTACCAGTTGATTAAATTTATATTTATTTTTAGCTTTCTCAATTCGTGACTTCTCACGTAGCGTTGGACGTGAAAAAATATATATATATAAAATCAATAATTTCAATTAAATCCCCTTTTTATAGAAAAAATAATAATTCCAATTAAATTGCGCCTAATGTAAGTACCACTTCCTATTCTCATTTGGTTTTGGTTTTGAGGCAATCACAATATATATCCAAGAGAAATAACATAAATATTTATATATAAATCACTTACAAAATACACAAGTGCAAGATTGTCTTGATGAATACGGCATTCTATTTTGACCTGCTAAATTTCGAATCCATACATTTTCCTCTCCACATATGGATTGGAGTAAAATATCAAAGAGGGAACAAATAAAACAAGAAGCAAAGGCCAAGCCACCGTCTTCTTGTTCTTTCTTCTCACTAACTCTATCTCACTCCTTCCAATTCAAATTAAATCCAAGACATTTCCTTTCTCCATTGAATAAATCACATATAAATAAACCAAAAATAAGGCATTTTCCTTACATTGATTTGATGCCCTACCCGCCGGTTTAAAACGGACCCCCCAATAACCCCAAACCCAACAAACCAATCTGAAAATATATAAAAAAATTCCAATTTTTGTCTGAAAAATCTGGTTTCCGCCGACGATGGACACCGGCGGCAACTCTCTAGTGTCGGGTCCCGACGGAGTGAAGAGGAAGGTGAGCTATTTCTACGACCCAGAAGTGGGAAATTACTATTATGGGCAGGGACACCCAATGAAGCCCCACCGGATTCGGATGACCCACGCCCTCCTCGCGCACTATGGCCTCCTCCAGAACATGCAGGTCCTCAAACCCTACCCGGCCCGCGACCGCGACCTCTGCCGCTTCCACGCCGACGATTACGTGGCGTTCCTCCGGAACATCACCCCCGAAACGCAGCAGGACCAGCTGCGGCAGCTCAAGCGGTTCAATGTCGGCGAGGACTGCCCTGTCTTTGATGGGTTGTACTCGTTTTGCCAGACCTATGCTGGTGGGTCGGTCGGCGGCGCTGTGAAGCTCAACCATGGGATTTGTGATATTTCTATTAATTGGGCTGGTGGTTTGCACCATGCTAAGAAGTGTGAGGCTTCTGGATTTTGCTATGTGAATGACATTGTTCTTGCAATTTTGGAACTTCTTAAGCAGCATGAGGTTAGCTAATTTGATTGCATAGTCTTCAAGTTTGAACTTTTTTATGTTTGGATTGTTGGGTTTGTTATGTTTTGTATGATCTCTGACTTGGGTTCTCAAAAATGTTAATTGCATAGTTAAAGTCTGAATTTTTTATGTTGGGTTTGTATTGTGTAATCTCTGAAATGGGTTACTGAAATTGTTAATGTTTTGCCTGAACAGCGCGTTTTGTATGTGGACATTGATATCCACCATGGAGATGGTGTTGAGGAGGCGTTTTACACGACTGACAGGGTCATGACGGTTTCATTTCACAAGTTTGGTGATTATTTTCCTGGCACGGGGGACATTCGTGATATTGGTTACGGGAAAGGGAAGTATTACTCCCTTAATGTTCCATTGGATGATGGGATTGATGATGAGAGCTACCATTACTTGTTCAAGCCCATCATTGGGAAGGTGATGGAAATTTTTAAGCCTGGGGCTGTGGTTCTCCAGTGTGGTGCTGATTCCTTATCTGGGGACAGGCTTGGTTGCTTCAATCTTTCCATCAAAGGCCACGCCGAGTGTGTTAGGTATATGAGATCCTTCAATGTCCCACTCTTGCTTCTAGGTGGCGGTGGCTATACCATTCGCAATGTTGCTCGTTGTTGGTGCTACGAGGTATACTTCTCATATTCTGTTTTACCTTTTAATGTTTCCAAAATATTTCACTTATGATATAATTGTGCACATATAGCATGATTTTTATTGCAAGTTATAATCTCTTGCCATATAGCATGTTAATGTTTTGTGATTGCATAATACGACTATAGTGCCTGGCAGATGACTACTCTTTAATACACTGTTGTAAATGTGAGATGCGTAGTTTCACAGCATCTGTATGTGGTGCATCTAATTTTTGTTTAGTCTTGAGTCTATGGAATTTGTTTGTTTTTGATATGTTGTTTGTAATACAGACTGGAGTAGCACTTGGAGCAGAAATTGAGGACAAAATGCCACAGCACGAGTATTATGAGTATTTCGGTCCAGATTATACTCTTCATGTTGCCCCAAGTAATATGGAAAATAAGAATTCTCACATGTTACTAGAAGAAATACGGTCAAAGCTTCTTGAAAACCTCTCCAGGCTGCAGCATGCACCCAGTGTCCCGTTTCAGGAAAGACCTCCTGATACTGAGCTTCCGGAGGTATGTTTCTGCAACTAATCATTTTCTCAGCTAATTTATTTTTCCATCTTCTATATTCATCAAAACATAATAATCATTTGACTGAAATTATTTCTTCTGATTTGACATGATACAGCTAAAGTGCATGACCTTTTCTTTTGTCTAAAGTCTAAATTGGTAACTTGTAATAGACAACTTCTTGTTCTCAAGATTTCTAATAACATAAGCTAACTGGTGCCTGCATTTACTCCAAAGCCACATTGTTCATGAGCAGAAGATCCAAATTTCTGTCTTTTTCTTCCATTTATTTGCTATCAAACTTACATTTTTGACATTCCTATGTTTTCCACTTCCTTCCTGTAATATGATAGTTCTTGTTCCATAACTGGTAGAATACTTGATGGAAGTCTCATAGACTTTTTTAATGAGTATAGTGATGATCCAAAAGGAAAAGTTGTGTATCTAAATAGCAGCAAAGCTCCATTCTGACTTTTATTAATCTATGTATAAAGAATGTTGCTTGCTAGTTCAAATCTATCTAATTTCAGTTGTTATTTGTACTCCACATTTAACGTTGTTATATGGTCTTGTATTCAATGTTTTAATATTATTCTTTGTGAAATTCTTTCAGGAGAATGAGGAACAGGATGACCCAGACGAGAGGTGGGATCCAGATTCTGATATGGAGGTTGATGATGAACGGTACTTCAATTTATTCTCCTAATTTGCTCTCATTATCTAGCACTTTTGTCTTTGCAATTTACTGATTTATGGTTTATACAGTAAGCCTTTACCAAGCAGAGTAAAGAAAGAGATCGTTGAACCTGAAGTTAAGGATCCGGTACGTCACAAATCATCTCTCGAGCTCAACTTTTTTTTGGGTGTGGAATCATTTAGACTATTATTCACTGTATTTGGCTGCCAATTCATTTGTCTATTCTTAAACACTACAAGAACAACAAAGCCTTTTCCCACTAAGTGGGGTCGGCTATATTTAAACACTACTACATTAAATTTCATGTATAGTAAAACTGTGCTCATTGTCTGATAATGGACAAGTGGTTATATTGTTTGTTCATGGCAAAAAAACAGAAACATATTGATGAAAGGCTAAAAGATGAAAGTTCCAATGCAATGAACCAACTCAATATGCACCATTCTTGACGGCTCCAACCTTAAACTTACTTAAACCTGGATTTGACTAGAATCTATTCAAACCATCCAAATCATATAGAAAGAGGAAGCTTGTCTCTTCATAGTGTTCCGTTGCTCCCCTCTATTATCCTGTCTCTTGTTTATTGTTACGTGAAGCCTACATTGGTGATTAGTAATGTTCCCTTTCTTTCTTACGAGAATATAATGTTTCCAGCTATGGTATCTACTGCTGTTTATGATTATATGTTTATATCCTGCACGTAGCATTACTTTCTTACGATGTGCTCATTTCCTTTGCTGTGCCGCATTTTAAAACTTACATAAACATGGATGATAACCTATTTGTTATGTTTATTTGCCTCAACATTATCTAATTCTGGTTGTTGTGGCACACTGGAGATCCAGAAAGGGACCTCGGAGAACGCTAGAAGCTCAGGCTATGATCCAGCGGTAGATGAGATAACAACAGGCGCAAAGGTGAAATTAACACATAAGTCCATTAGAACCAGGTTCCTCTTTCATAAGAAAACCCTCCCACTAATAGTTTTCTCTGTGACATTGATATTTGCAGGCTTTGGATATGGGATCTGGATCAGTGGATGAACCAACAACTGTGAAAGTTGAACAAGACACTATGAATAAGCCTGCAGACCAGATATAAACGTCATCACGATCAAATTTATTTAGGGTGACTTGATCACAAGCAAAGTCATTCAAACTTAACTGTCCATCGATTTGTGAAGTTGGTAATTTATTTGAGCAGTAGCATTTCATGTATCTTAGCATTTCTTGTATTTGTAAGAATTCAACGCTTGTTTAAACTATCATGGATAAGTACCCAAATTTGGCCTCTTGTACATGTTTTTTTCTTCACTGTTTTGAACTATTAAAAGTTAAATAGGAAGGCATGGAACTGTCATTATACTGTTGTATCCCAAAACCGAATTCTTTGGTCGGAACCCTAAAACCGTGCTGCTTTCAGGAATCGTAAGTTCAAATTGTTCAATCGGTAGTCCACTGCCCCTGATTTTGGTTCTCCAAAATCCAATTTTCCTTTCATTTGGGAAGATGGGATTAGAAATTTAGGATGTCGTATGATGTTCATATAGGAAGCATTTATTACTAGACTCAAACCTGCGTTATCCTGAATGACTGGGCGTAGGTGACCGATGTTTTGAAAAGTTTGGATGTCAGAAATTAGGATTATAATCTGCTTAACTCATTTCTTTACTCTAAAGATTTTTCATTTTTCATTAACAAACGATAACCTATACGGTATTGCAGTAAAACCAGTAACTATATTACAAGGCAAAATGGTAAAAGGAAAACCCCAGTTTGACGGTTTCTCTTCCAATAACTTTGTATATGTTCATGTGTCCATCAGTTGTATTTAGATTTGTAGTTGTTCAGGCAGAACCATCTATACAGAGTGAACTTTCAATTTCGCACAGGTCACTTGCATTAGATGTCCTTTCAGCTGAAGCACCACTTGAAGATATCCCATTTGCAGTAGGGGAAAGCACTTCAGGTTGTTGAATGCTACTAGTGTTTCCCTGTTTGAGTTTCTTAGTCTTCCCGATGACTTTTCTCCTCGTCTGTCCAGATGTAATCCACGAAGATAACCCCACAGCTCCAAGTAGCGGCAGCACAATACGATAATCTTGTGTCAATTCAAAATGCAACAGACTCCTGCAAGACTAGCACCATTCCAACCTGAAAATGGAATCTCTCCGATTGTCAACTCCATCCAGATTTTGGGATACCTTCAGAATTTAGCAGACAAATACCAGAAAGAGAAATAGTATATTCACCAAGAAAAGTTCGGACTTTTCAAGTTTACCATGGAGAATGATATTATGTACACTCCATGTCAATTGTCAAAAGACCATTCGACACTTCAGAACTAATACAATTGCAGGAAACACATTCTACTTCTAAAAAGAAAGGTATTTGCCACTGAAGGTAATGGCTATAGGTTTTTGGAAAATAACATTCAAATGTGACTTTTGTTCTCAGAAATTATCAAAAATAGGAAAAAAAAACATTATATCAAGCATACTAGTTGAACATTTCCAGATATTTCAATTTTGAAGGTAAACTATCTTCTAAATATGAAAATGACATAGAACAGTACCAGGCCGTATGCTTGCGGTGATGCTACTTCCAATATGGAAAAGATGAAGTATAGGATTCGACTGAGAACTCATCCGTATGCCATTCCTGTTGCTGCACCAGTAAAAAGTGATGGAGCATAGTAGCCTCCAACTAATCCAGAGGCTCGACACAATGAGGTTGCACCTATCTTGACCACTACCAACTGAAGAAACTGATCAGCTCAGAGGCCTTTCTCAAGTGGTCGAGATTCCAGCAAAATGTCAACATTCTCGAAACCCCGATAAAGAATTTCAGGATATGCCAATGCCATCAGCCCAATAGCCAAGCCACCCACGATAGGCAAAAAAAAAAATTTGGTAGGCCAACGGTCTTGTCAAGATTGTCAACAAATACCTACATGTATGATGTGCACTTTGATACAACAACAACAAAGCCTTTTCCCACTAAGTGGGGTCGGCTATATGAATCCTAGAACGCCATTGCACTCGGTTTTGTGTCATGTCCTCCGTTAGATCCAAGTTTTTATTCTTCTGTTGAGATCTCCATCTAATTCTCTGTTCTCTTGCAAGATAGATCCTAGGTAGCGAAAACGGTCACTTTTTGTGATCTTCGCTAGATTGCTCCGGTCATTAGTGTGGATAAGTATATAAATGGATAGAGATAGGAAAGCAAACACAAGATGTACATGGTTCACCCAGATTGGCTACGTCCACGGAATAGAGGAGTTCTCATTAATTATGAAGGGTTTACACAAGTACATATGTTCAAGCTCTCCTTTAGTGAGTACAAGTGAATGATTTAGTACAAATGACATTAGGAAATATTGTGGGAGAATGATCTCGTAACCACGAAACTTAAGTACCGGAGTGTGGTATCGTCTTGACTTGCCTTATCTGTCTCATAGGTAGATGTGGCATCTTCTCTGGAAGTACTCTTCCTCCATCCAGGGGTGATATCTGTAACTGGTGGAGATGCACAAGGTAATGTATCAATTTCACTTGAAGCTTACTTGTAGTTTCAGGCTTGGTCAAGCGCGATACAAACCATGTAGTAGGAGTCCCCCAAGTCGCCGAGCTAGGGTATCTGCTGAAAGAGGTGACAGACAAGGTAAGCAATCAGAGTTCCGGCTGATTGTTCACATTCTCCCTATCTTGCAGGCAGCATGAAGGATAAAGAGAAGAAAAATGAGAAGAGATGATATGGGATACTTTTGCTTTTGAAAAAGTAACTTTCCACAGGCTTATTCTTGAACTGGGCTGGAGGGTTTTCTGGTTTCCTCCAGAGTATAAGGCCGACTGAAGAATTTGAGGGTCAAAACAAGTCCATCAAATCTAGAGTACGTTCGACCCTGCTGATATGGGATACTTTTGCTTTTGACAGAGTAGTGGATGTATCGGCACGTGTGCTGTTACGCTTGTCTCCACATGCTTCCTTGTATCCTTCTCACTTGCCCTAGCTGTTCCTCAGGCAGATGTGGTATCTTCCCTGGAAGCCTAAGATGTTTAAGATGAGTACTCGAGAGCAATGCCAGGTAAGTAATTCCAGGCAGTCAGTTCCTGGCTGAAAGCTTGATTCCATGTGCTGACTGATTGCTCTCTTTCTCCTTGTCTTGCAGGTAAGAACAAGGCCAAAGGAAAAGACAGGGAAAAAGCATGATATGGGATACTCTTGCTTTTAACCCTGCTGATATGAGATATTCTTGCTCTAGTATAGCTTGTTTACAGAGGTATTATCGGGGGGAAAGAAAACTGAAAATTTCGAAAGGCTTCGTTGGGAGTGCCCTCTCAGATAAGAGGAAGGGTTGAGCATTTTTGCAGGTCTGCCTGTCCGTTGGGGATGGAGGTCGACATATATAGGAGTCTCCCTAACATCAAGTAATAATGCTATTCCTTTACCCTGCTTGGTCATAGCACGGTAGTGGGAGCTGTCAGCTTCACATGTTTTAACTCTGTCAGAGCACTTTGAAAAAGTGGTCTGTGGTATCTGGAAAGCTGATGTTGCGTGTGAAGATTACAAATAAGCTTTATCCAAGGAGATCCAGCTCTTGAAGTTGGGAAAGTGGTGCCTCTTCGGTTTTCGAACAAGCAATCCTGTCGGGGATCTGGCTCTCGAGATTCGGAGAACGATGCCTCTTCGATTTTTGAGAAAGCAATCCTGCTGGGGGTCTGGCTCTCGAGATTCGGAGAGCAGTGTCTCTTCGATTTTTGAGAAAGTAATCATGTTGGGAGTCTGGCTCTCGAGATTCGGAGGGCGGTGCCTCTTCGATTTTGGAGCAAGCAATCTTGTTGGGAGTGTCTTCTCGAATGTGAATAAAGGTTGGGCATGTTTGCTAGTCTACCTTGCCACGAAGCACAGAGGTTGACACACATGGACTTTCCAACTATCCAGCAGTGGTACTGTTCCTTTACCCTCTCTTCGATTTTTGAGAAAGTAATCATGTTGGGAGTCTGGCTCTCGAGATTCGGAGGGCGGTGCCTCTTCGATTTTGGAGCAAGCAATCTTGTTGGGAGTGTTTTCTCGAATGTGAGTAAAGGTTGGGCATGTTTGCTAGTCTACCTTGCCACGAAGCACAGAGGTTGACACACAGGGACTTTCCAATTATCCAGCAGTGGTACTGTTCCTTTACCCTCTCTTCGATTTTTGAGAAAGTAATCATGTTGAGAGTCTGGCTCTCGAGATTCGGAGGGCGGTGCCTCTTCGATTTTGGAGCAAGCAATCTTGTTGGGAGTGTTTTCTCGAATGTGAGTAAAGGTTGGGCATGTTTGCTAGTCTACCTTGCCACGAAGCACAGAGGTTGACACACATGGACTTTCCAATTATCCAGCAGTGGTACTGTTCCTTTACCCTTGTGGGTAATAATATGGTAGCTAGACCTTCAAAATTTATGTGTCTAAACTTTGGTAGTGTTGTTTCTTTGCTATTCTTTTACCCTTCTTGGTCAGAGCGATGTAGTGGGAGCTGCAAGCTTCACGTGTCTCAACTTTGTCAGAGAACTTTGGCAAAGTTATCTGTGGTACCCATGAGCTACTGTTGCGTGTGGGAAGTGGGTGATTGAACAGTATGATTCATGTGCTTTCTACTTTGCCAGAAATCTTCGACAGAATGCCCATAATTTCCGCAAAGCTGAGTGTGCGTGTGACAGGTGCTGACGAGGCTGGAAAAGTAGGTGCCTCTTCGTTTTCTGAGATCGGCCCTCGTGGTCTCTGAGCAGCCCAGCTTTTGAGAAAGCAAGCCTCTTCGATTTCTGAGATCAGCCTTCGTGGTCTTTGAGCAGCCCAGCTTTTGAGAAAGCCAACGCCTCTTCGATTTCTGAGATCGACCCTCGTGGTCTCTGAGCAGCCCAGCTTTTGAGAAAGCAAACGCCTCTTCGATTTCTGAGCAGGCGCCTCTTCGATTTCTGAAGCTTCGTCGAGTGCAGATTTTTATAAGGGCTGACATTAAGTTCCAAAGCACACTTGAATATCCACCAGTAGAAGCTCCATTCTTGCACTTCTAAGATCTTGATTTGTCCGACCTCTTCTCTCTTCAACACCTTTGAAAATGTATGGCCCCTCCGACCGTCGTTTTGACTTGAACCTTGTTGAAGAGGTAGCCCCGCCTTCTCCAGACAACATATGGCGCCCATCCTTCGTCTCCCCTACTGGTCCTCTTACCGTTGGGGATTCCGTGATGAAGAATGATATGACCGCTGCGGTAGTGGCCAGGAACCTTCTCACTCCCAAAGATAACAGACTACTTTCCAAACGGTCTGATGAGTTGGCTGTTAAGGATTCTCTGGCTCTCAGTGTTCAGTGTGCAGGTTCTGTGTCTAATATGGCCCAACGCCTATTTGCTCGAACCCGCCAAGTTGAATCATTGGCGGCTGAAGTGATGAGTCTCAAACAGGAGATTAGAGGGCTCAAGCATGAGAATAAACAGTTGCACCGGCTCGCACATGACTATGCTACAAATATGAAGAGGAAGCTTGACCAGATGAAGGAATCTGATGGTCAGGTTTTACTTGATCATCAGAGATTTGTGGGTTTGTTCCAAAGGCATTTATTTCCTTCGTCTTCTGGGGCTGAACCGCGTAATGAAGCTCCAAACGATCAACCTCTGATGCCTCCTCCTTCTAGGGTTCTGTCAAGTACTGAGGCTCCGAATGATCCCCCTCCGGTGCCTTCTCTTTCTGGGGCTCTACCGACTGCTGAGACTTCTTCTAAGCAACCTTTGTGAAGGCTCCCTCTTGTTTGTTTATTTTGACTCAAGTATATGTACATATTTGTAACTGATCGGGGATATCAATAAATCAGCTTTCCTTCATTTCAACGTATTGTGTTAAATACACCAAAGCCTTCTTCGCTAAGTTCTTTGAATTTTCTTTTGTTGAAGCTTGTATGTTGAAGCTTTGTGAGTGGGGCATGTAGGTTGAGGTAGTGTTCCCTTAATTTCCCGAGTGAGGAAAACTTCTCGGTTGGAGACTTGGAAAATCCAAGTCACTGAGTGGGATCGGCTATATGAATCTTAGAACGCCATTGTGTTCTGTCCTGTGTCATGTCCTCCGTTAGATCCAAGTACTCTAAGTCTTTTCTTAGGGTCTCTTCCAAAGTTTTCCTAGGTCTTCCTCTACCCCTTCGGCCCTGAACCTCTGTCCCATGGTCGCATCTTCTAATCAGAGCGTCAGTAGGCCTTCTTTGCACATGTCCAAACCACCGTAACCGATTTTCTCTCATCTTTCCTTCAATTTCGGCTACTCCTACTTTACCCCGGATATCCTCATTCCTAATCTTATCCTTTCTCGTGTGCCCACACATCCAACGAAGCATCCTCATCTCCGCTACACCCATTTTGTGTACGTGTTGATGCTTCACCGCCCAACATTATGTGCCATACAGCATCGCCGGCCTTATTGTCGTCCTATAAAATTTTCCCTTGAGCTTCAGTGGCATACAGCGGTCACACAACACGCCGGATGCACTCTTCCACTTCATCCAGATATAGCGGAAGCTCTGAAAATGATACGAATACGTCTCATTATTAAAACCGCAGCTTTAAACAATGACTTGAACATCAACCTCTAGATATACTAAAGGTATGCCTGAAAAATTCATCCCAGTAGAGTGAATAAACTAGTGTTGTAACACAATCATATATGAAATTACCCATTTGGAATATGCAATGTAAATCAACTACCCAAATAATGGGAAAATTCAGAAACCATATTCAGTAAAGGCAAATCACATTACCAGGAGCACGTAAATACTCCGAGATTACGTACTGATGCCATAGTCAATTGCAGAAATTATTTAAA
The DNA here is from genome assembly GCF_916048215.2 of Malus sylvestris. NCBI lineage: Eukaryota > Viridiplantae > Streptophyta > Magnoliopsida > Rosales > Rosaceae > Malus > Malus sylvestris. Next base: position 26,789,692 of record NC_062264.1, read on the forward strand.
ATAAAAGAACCATTTTTTGTTCACTCGGCACATAAGTTTTTAAATATATCATTTTGAAGAATCAACAGATAATTGATAGTGTACCAGCAGGTGAGCGGAAGTCATAGTATGGGACCTTAAAGGCTGGTTCAGAACAAATATCAGCTTCTGAAACTATAGAGGCTATCACAGCACTAAGTATGACCATAGAAGTGGTATTCACAAGTGAAATGGATGAGGAATTAGGTGGTGATGGACCGGAAACAGCAGCATTAAACCCTGTCAAAACAGAACAACAATTACAATGAGGGCATACATTTATTGATAATGGCAGCATAGATATACACAAAACTGAATACCAACCAGAAGCAATTCCAGCAGCCACATGAGAGAGCCTTCTTTGTGAACTTTTATCAAACACATCACCAATACCCTTGGCTATAGAAGTTCCAATCTCAACGCTAGGACCTCGAGACCTAACGAGTTCCCAGTCCCAAGTGCGACACAAGCAGCAATTGCCTTGACAAAAGGACACGATGCAGCCATGAAACCATCAAAAACCGAAATAGGCATTCCCATTTTCACTAATAAATTCTCTCCTTTTTCTCCTCCTCGCTCATTGCCTTTGTTATCTTGTGAACCATCCTCAAAAGCATCTCGAAACAAGTTTATTATGGCAACAATCAAACTGTTAAGGGTAATAGAGGATCACCATATCAAAGTGCACTCAAGGCACCAGATTAGTGCTTACCATAGTGGTTAAGTAATTAGTAGATAAGACTGTCATGTAAGATTGGTGACTAGGCAATAGACAGTTATTTATATGTCTATATCCTTTTGTATAGTGCATTGTGAAAGTTAATGAGAATCTTTCTTCACATATTCATTCTCTCTCTGCAAATTCTCTCTCTCTCTCTCTAAATCTCTTGATTACTGCAAGATATTAGACTTCTACACAAACCCCCAGAAGCTGGAACCAGAATCACCTGCTTCTACGTACCTCCCATGTACTCCCTTCTAAGCCACGAAGCTCCCCGTTGCCGCATCCCACCCCAGAACACGTCACATATCTCATGAACCTTCCCATTCATGTCAAAATCTCAGAAAAAGCTCAAAACTTTATGTATAACGAAGCAAGAAAAAAGCAAAGAAAAAATGGGTAATGAGTGACGGAACCTGAGGTTCCGACCCAAATTGGAAATGGGGGAGTAGCCCGACTCCTTATAAGTTAATGCAAGGTTCCTTAACTTCCCGATGTGGTACAGTTTTTCATACCCTCACGCGCCCTCACATGTTGCAGGACTCAAGCCAAACAGATGGAAAACACACATCCTAATGCATCTCATGAACATTTACAATTTGTGTAAAATTTCAGATAAAAGCTCAAAACTTTGCAAACAAGCAAGCAAGAAAAGCAAAAATGGACAATTGAGTAATGGGTAAAAATCAAACATAGAGGACGACGCCGATTCCGGTGAGCAGACCCACCAAGCTCGACGACAGCACTATCGTCCAGTTCCCTCGGCCACGGCCTTGTATTCTGTTTTCATCTTCCCCTTCTTCTTGTTCTTCTCCTTTGTCATCGTCATCGTTTTGTTGTTTTTGTTGCTGGGTTTGTTGGTTTTGAGGAAGGGAGAAAGGAGGTCTGAGAGTCAGATCTCTGCCATCTTCATCTTCCCCTTCTTCTTGTACCTAGCACTGGCATTTTTGGTGTTGATTGTTCTTGTTTGGGTGTTTGATGTGGGAGAGAATAGGAGGAGGGTTTTTCCCGGCGGTGATGAAGACGGAGGAGGTGGAGAGGCCAGGGTACATAAATGGCGGTGGAAGTGGGCGTTGGGGAAGCGCCGTATGCAGTCCAGGCCTCCCATTAGCTGCTACACCAGTTGAGCCAACTGTTCAGTGGGGAAAATTTTTAGTTGTGACGGGAACACGGATAATACACCATTTGTTTTTATTTTTATGTAAGTAGTTGAAAATTTTAATTTTTAAATTATTAACCTTTTAACACACATATTTAACCATTTACTTAAAGACATGTAGTACATCGTCTTGTGTGACGGTCACATTGAAAAATCTTTCACGACCAGCTAATGGATGAATGTCTGACAAAATAATTAAGTCATATTCATATTAATATAAAATAATATACATTAATTTCCTTTTCTTTTCGTATTAACCAAATCAAGGATTATTTTAAAGAAAAATTAATGAAAATGATTTGAAAAATTTTAAGTTTTAAAGATAAGGATAAAATAAAGGGTAAAGTAAATAGTACCATGATTAACTTTTTAGTGTAAAAATATGATTTTTTGTTAAAATGAATAGTACCGAGAACTTTTCGTTAAAGTTCCCTTATTTTAATAGTAACTTATTAAATATAGTCCATGATTGGAAAACGACATTTGATGTATCAAATCGTATTTTCAACAAGGTTTTAAAAAACGTTAGGCGCTAGTCGGGCGGCCGGCTGGCGCCTAGACGGATTTAGTTAAATTTCTTGTATATCTTGTAAATAAGTGCATATTAACACTTACAAAAAATTATTCTTGTATATCTTGGAATAAATATATTATATACCATATAAATTAGTTAAATTTATTTAATAGTAGATGACTAAATATTGAGGAAGACATTATTTAAAAAATATATACATATCTAACATAAGAGTATAATATAATGAAAACTAATGAAGAGGGCTTGAAAACTTTAAGTTTTAATGATAAAGACAAAATAAAGGGTAAAGTGAATAGTACCAGGATTGACTTTTTAGTGTAAAAATGTGGTTTTTCGTTAAAGTGAACAGTACCGGATGCTTTTTGTTAAAGTTCCCTATAATATAAGCTGATTTTATTTTGATCATAAAAAGAAAAATAATAAAATAATGTAATGCAATAGTGTAATATAGACTTTAAAGAGATAAAGATGTCAAATATGTAGGTTGTAGAATGCAAAGTCAGACATCGGACGCCTAGAGGGACTTGGATTGTCTGCCCTCTAATTGTGGTGCCCTCCCCGTGCCTTCCTGTTTTTGTGGTTACGGTTAAACCAAACCACGTCAACATTTTATATTACTATTTCTTTTTGTTTTATTATTTTTATAAAAAATAATATAAAATATTGACGTAGCTTAACCGTGACCACACAAAACAAGAGGGCATGGGGAGGGGGAAGGCAGACAATCCAAGTCCCGCATAGAGATGGGGAGCTACAACAATCCTTAATAGCAAAAGTACACCTAGGGACTCACAGCCCATGTTTTTTTATGAGAACAATAAATAGCTAGGTACTGACAGCTCTTTTTTTTTTTGAAAACATCATCTTGATGCTAGCTGTCCAAATGTGATTGGACAAAATTAAAAAATTAATTAAATAGAAAACTTTGATAGTGGTCACGTGAATGAAAGGAAGAGAGAGAAACTTAATTTCTCATCTTCTTCCTTTTTCGTCTTCGCAAGAACACAGAACCAGCAACCCAGAAAGTTTAGAACGTACTGCATTCATCCTTTCTCAAGCTCGAAAATAGAAAAAAATTGAGATTCCAGACCGCCTAGGCCAACCAGTCGGCCGCCCAAGGGGCGCCCAGGCCGCCTTGACGCCCGCCTAATCCCTTTGCCAATTTTCCTTCCGATTAATAGTTAATCTCGGCGACTGACCACCGCCCAGCGCCTAGGCTCCGCCTAGGCCAATTTTTAGAACACTGGTTTTCGGTACACTGAAAAATGCTCAACCTTAATATCTATGTTATAACACCAAATTCCCAATTAGAATCCAAGTTATGTCCATATTCATAACTTAAAAAGTTTACGCACACGTGCAACTGTTCTTAACATTTGCATATAAGAAGGTACAACTATTCATACTAAAAAATAGTTAGGAGCACAAAAATTGACATGTACTTGATAAAACTCAAGAAATTCGTCTTAGTGATTGAGACATTTTTGCTACAATTGAGAACAAAAGAAGCTTCCACAACGGAATTGCCCACTTCAATCTAGAGTGGCTGACGACATACGTCAAACTAACATATACACTTAAAAAAAAAAAAAAAAAAAAAAACTAGACAAGGTTGTAGCTCCAATTAAGAATGCATTACATTATGTGTCAATGTTTACTAATTACATCAATTATTAGGCCGGTTCTTTGATTTTGATTTGAAACATAGTGCTACTTCAATGATCCCCAATGTTTTATTTAATAGACCTTTCCATGCACATCATGTAATGCAAGAAGTTTCAGGGACTAATTAAATAGCGAAAATGAGGTGATCACAAAAGGGATCAATCAAAATGCCTTAATTGTACCAACTAATGAAGTTATTTGAAGGGTTTATAATCATATTTAGAATGCCAATCATTGATCGTCCCCTTAAAGAAAAAGAGGACGTGAAACCGACGAAACGTGAACACAACACCGTCCGTGGACATGAACTGCTTGTTGGCCATGATAAGAGTAGTTAATCTATATGGGTGTGTATAGATTATCAATTAGGTTTCTTCTTTAGAAAAATTTACAGAACAATGTATAAATATACATCTGCGATTTACAATCTCACAATATAACATATCAAATATCTGACAAACAAATGACTCTAATTTCTAAATTGTAACTTCCTTCTCAATCTCGCATTAAATTGTAGCTTCCTTCTCAATCTCGCATTAAGTTGACAAATCGAAAACATAACCTTGCAAACCAACTCTGATTTCTAAATTGTATTTGTTGTGGTAGTACCTAATGGGCCGGGCTTATTAGGACAAGTGGCAATTTTGAAATATAACACAAATACAGCACCATTTTTGTCACAAAAAATAAAAACGAAAAAGCATCGCTTTTCGACCCCAAACTATTGGCATCGCTCGGTGTCTCCGTCGTCTTCTGATTTTCCTCCGAATAGGAGAAGAAAGGCAACCAAATCTTGGTCCTCCGAATTCGTGGTTTTCTGATTCTTCCCGGCGCTCCTTACGCGTACTGCAGCCTGAGCGCGCTGCGCTCTCGATTGATTCCGTGATCTGATCTTCCGCGAATCGCAATCCGACGGTGGCGATGGCATCGCCGCAGAACCAATCGGCGAATGTGGATCTCTTCGATGCGTATTTCCGACGGGCCGATTTGGACCGCGATGGCCGGATTAGTGGCAATGAAGCCGTCGCTTTCTTCCAGGGAGATGCTTGCGCAGGTACTCTCTATATATATATGTATATGCATGTGTATATATGTATAATTGGATGTGTGTGTATGATTATATTTGTGTTCCGAATCAGATTGATTTTGAATTTGTAGTCTAATTGTAGTTGAAGTGGTAAATGTGAGTTCGGGATGTCTTAATTCTCTTATCTAAGCTGAAATTTTTATTTCGTGTTGGTATTTTATGTTAAATATTGATTATATGAATGCACTTTCTCATTAGCTTGAATTGCTGAACATAACAGGCTCAATCAAGCATATTTTTCTACGAGATGCTTTGCTGCTGGATGTTCATTCTTTGCATGATGTGTTCTAATTTTGATGTAAAAACTTACATATGCCATAGATACTTTGTAGATATAAAATTTAATTTGTGATTGGGAGTAATCTTTTGCTGGCCAATTGACATACGAACATCCATAAATATATACTATTAAATTGAGTCATGTCTAAATGTGCAGTCTAGATTGATAGAATGACTACCCATCATGCCACATTATCTTTGATGGAGCGGTTTAGGGAGGGACGCCCTCTTCCAGCAGTGCTACCAAGCAATGTTATGTTTGATTTATCCAATATTTTTCAACCTGCAAATAATTACTCCAATGCAGGCAATGTAGCCTGGAGACCTGCTTCTCGTATTCATCCATAAAACAAAACACTTTTATATTTTGAAACATGTCTTTCTTTGATGGAGAATAGTTTCTTATTTTTCACTTTAAAAGGCTTTCAACAACAGCAACTGATGCCTGGTCTTGGTGCTCGGCACATGGCACCCCCAGCTGGAGGATGGCCACCGAAGACAGTTGCTCCTTCTCATGCTGAGGAAAAGCAGCAGGCCAATTAGCGGAAACCCAGAGTACCGGAATTGGAGAAACTTCTTGTGGCTCAACTGAGTACAGATGAAGTTAACTCGCTGAACTCAAAGTTCAAAGAAGCAACTGAAGCTGATAAAAAGGTACTTAGAACCTTAATGTTTCCCCAATTTTTTCATCTTGAGCAGCAAAGTTATGTGTGCATGTTACTTCCTGATAAGTGTCAAATCATAACAAATATCCCAGAGACTTGGGGAAAGAAATCTTGGATGCTAGAGAGAAAATTGAATATTTCCGGGTCAAAATGCAGTTCAGCCATCGAACTTGTAATATATCTTTTGTATTTCATTTCTTTGTGTATGCATCTCGTTTTTTCTTCTTCATTTCTTCCCTTAGCTTGTAGCGCGATGTATAATTTTTCTCCTTAATTTTGGAATGTTCCTAGTCCTATTGAAGCAAAGAGCCCTATAGTTTTATTGTTGTTACAAATTCGATGATTGTATTATTAAACTGGGGCTGTGCCTTTCTTTTTTCAGCCTTAATTTGCTGTAATTTTTTACCCTCTCTAATAAAATTTGTTTCGCTAATCTTTGGTTGGTGCAAACAAGAACACTGAGTTTTGCTGGTGTTAGTCCAATCGGGCCATTCATATTTGTTGCTCGTTGCAGTTCAGCCATTGAACAATCGCATATTTTTGTCGTGTTGAATGTTCAAACTATTGCGCTTGGTTGTGAGATTTTTACTTTGCCCTGGCATGGTGTTGTTAATTAATGTCTATGTTTATGATATAAAGGTAAATCAAGTTTTAAAGATAACAAATAGGCTATTATACACTTGTCCATAACTAGCGCTTTAATGTATAAAGCATAAACAATACCAAAATAATAAAAGCCTTGCCTATTTGTTGTCTTATTTCTTGGTCAGATAAGTGAGCTATCAAAGTACAAATTTGCCTTAAAAGTTTTTCCTAATTCCATTGGATAATGATGCTTAAGATTGTTGGATTAAAAGTCCCAATCATCATCAGTTCCACTGAATTCAGACCCATGATCATCACTTGAATCATCTTCGGTTGCACCAACTTCAGACCCATGATCATCACTTGAATCATCTTCGGTTCCACCGACTTCAGACCTATGATCATCACTTTCATTTGCTTCAGACTCATGACTTGATCCACTAACTTGAGGCTCATCTCCTGATCCACCACCTTTGGAATCATCTTGTCTTGTTTCTTCTTCTACTTTTGGTCCCCTCGACATGAACACATGACCAATTTTGAATTTCTCAGCATCTTCGGCATACAATGGGCATATACCACAGCTTTCCACCTTCATATCGGAAGCCGGGCAGAAGAAGACAACAGAGGCCTCTTTGGCAAGTTTGTAAACATCAGGGGAGCAGTTTTTTCCTACCTCTTCACTTCTAAAGGCCTCATTCCACACGTGCACGTGATGTTGGCCGTCACAGCTGTCGCCTAGGATAGTGTACACAGAACTGAACAGTTCATGGCTTTCACCCATGAATTTGACAATGAAATTAGCTCTTACCCTCCAGGCTTTAAACAGTTCAGTTGAAACCCCAGAAACAACAGAGAGAGCGAAACCAAATAAACCTGTTCGAAACCAATCTGGACGAAGCTCGATGTCTACTGAAGATCCCTCATTTTGATAGCTGAACCAATTTGGAATTTCTTTTCCCGGACATACAATGTTAATCTGGGGCCAGGGATTAGGAAGATAGCCACGGTCCTTTAATGGCGCAACAGTTGCCATTCGCATAATTGTAATCTGTGCTTCATCCATTATGTTGCTCCTTGAATTATTATCCAATTCTGGGCAATTAGTAAAAAATTTGAAACAATAATTAGGTTTATCCCAACCTTGTGCGAGTGCTGTCCTTGAACTTGACACTATCTTCAGCGACGTGCAGTTTGAAGCTTTAACATTGCATAGCACTGGGAGCTCTGGTATAGATTGAAGCCGCTTGCAGCCGTATAAGTTGAGTATAGACAACCGAGAAGCTTGTTTGATGCTTGCTGGTATTTCCAATATACCGCTGAAGTTGAGATCTAGTTTTTCTAAAGAGAGAAAACCGACAGAGATGGAAGGCAATTTTTCAAGTCTTATACAGTTTTGAAAGTTGAGACGTTTAAGATTGGTTAAACTGTAGATACTTGTTGGGACATCCTTAAGTTGATAGCAGCGACTAAGGTTTAAATCTTGAAGCCCATTTAGATTTCCAATAGACGAAGGAAGCATTTTGACACCTGTGTCTGCCAAACTAAGAGACACCAAATGTTCCATTGGCTTCAAGATTTCGGGGAATTTGGAAAATCTATAGCACCCGTTGAGAGCAAGACTCTCAAGATATTTCAACTTACTGATTGATGAGGGTAGCTCTGTAACTGCTGTACGAATTAAACTTAAGGACTTCAAATGTTCCATTGGCTTCAAGATTTCAGGGAATTTGGAAAATCTATAGTTCAAGCTGAGATCAAGACTCTCAAGATATTTCAACTTATAGATTGATGAGGGTAGCTTTGTAACTGCTGTTCCAGATAAACTTAAGGACTTCAAATGTTCTATTGGCTTCAAGATTTTAGGGAATTTGGAAAATCTTTTGCACCAGCTGAGATTAAGACTCTCAAGACATTTCAACTTATAGATTGATGGCAACTCCTTGATACCAGAGTATTGTAAATATAAGTATGTAATATTTCCTGGCATCTCTGGAAGATACTTGAGACTCTTGCAGAATCGAAGATTAAGATGAGTAAGCTTGTCAAGATGTTGAAAATACGAAGGAATTTCAACCAAATGTCGACAGCCCCTGAGATTTATCTTCACAATTTTTAGACTCCCAGAGAGATTTGGAACTTCAGTTAGATAATTGGAGTTCGACAGATCGATAACTTGTAAGTTGACAAGTATCTGCAACAGAAACAGAAATATAAAGAATTAATATAATTTCTACACTTGATTTTATACAAGAGTTAAAATAGGCATATAATATAATATACCTGCTCTTCTTTCCAAAGCTTCTCAGATTTGCTATTTGGCATATGAAGCTCAACTAGATTTTCCGGACAAAAATTTGACGGCAAAGATTCTAGTGGATATTTCCGCCACTTAAGATAACGAAGTGAATCAGGAAGCTCTAGAGAAGCGGTGAATGTGTAGCCACCACCCACAATTAGCATTATTAGGTTAGACATCTTTTTGAAGTCTGCACGATTTAATGGTCGCTTTTGAAGATTATACCAATTAACCTGTATGGCTTCAACATTTGGAGTTTCCTGAGAATAAGAAGAACGTTTAAATGTGAATATAAACATATTAAAATGTAACACACATTTGGAACAAAGAGTATTTGCGATGGTAATCATGTACAAGTGTCTTAGTCTAGTCAAATATCCACCATAATTGTATCCTCCTCTACTTGTCTAAATAAACAAACATTTGTTCATATTCCAAACACTTCCTAACACAATAAATATTCGATCAAATTCATCTTTTAACAATCTCACTTCTTTATTATAAATTAGTTTTACTTTGTTGTGTTATCATCTCAAGTTTGTAATTTTTATTTTCTAAAAAAAAGAAAAGAAAATAATTGAATGCATTGGCTCTTACCTTGTTACTCCTCAATACACGATAGACATCCTCATCATTGAACAACCTACTCCATTTACCGGGATCTTTAATATCTTGTTCTTGAACAATTTTCCTTCCCATTTCTTGTAGCAAATCGTGCATCTCTATGGTTTCCCTTCCCCACTTTGAACCAATTGATATGAGACGCCTATTAATGAGAATATTAATTCCGGTTTTCGGAAACCGTTCACAGGAAGCTAACCTTCGTTTTACCAAATCCCCATGCTTCCCTTTATGAAAACATGCTATATCCAGAAATATCTCCTTCTCATTTTTTCCCAATCCATCATAACTTATTCTCAACACTTTCTGGATATCTTCACTGGGAAATCGTTTCAATTTGTCGAATTCCTCTTCCCATTCTTCTTTGCTCTTGTAATTGAAGAATAAGGACCCCAGAACTATAAGAGCTAAAGGAACATGTCCAGCATAATGCACGACCCTTTTTGCCAACTCCTTATAATCTGTTCTACGAGAATTGTCATCCTTGAAAGCACGCAAACAAAAGAGCTGAAGAGCGTCATCCGGTTGTAATCCCTGCACCTCATAGATCTTATCCTCTTCAACAGTTTGCCTAAGTGTGCTCCTATCTCTACTTGTGATAAGGATTCTACTTCCACTGCCATACCGTAGACAATTGCCAGCTAAACGTTCCATTTGCATTGAATTACTCACATCATCAAGAACAATGAGGACCTTTGTACGCCTGAGCCTATCTTGAACAAAAGTTGAATTTATGGATAGATTTTCTTCCTTTAATATCTCCTTAAGAAGTGTATTTACCAAGTGATCTAGTCCATTTGGTTTTTCTGAGTTCTCCGTAACATTCTTAAGAAAACAAGAAGCTTCGAATGTAGAAGAGAGTTTGCAAAATACAGTTTCAGCAAGGGTGGTCTTGCCAATACCACCCATTCCCCAAATACCTACAGTGATGCAAGCGTCCTGCGAATGAATGCCCAACAGCTCTTCAATTTGCTCGATGTGGCTTTCAATTCCAAACAGGCCCTCTAAATTACATGATGATTCACCAATCAATCTGGTGCAAATACGTTGGACAACATTCTTTATTAGATCTGCCTCCGTCCTGGCATATATATGTATGATTATGTAGAAAAAAGCAATAGTTAGTCTTAGATATGCTTTACCAAATCTTAGCACAAATCAAACTGTCACAAGTTTAAAGAAAATTTATAACTATAGACAAGTTAAAGAATAGAGGTCGCACTTGGTGCGATGGCAAGTGCCTTCGCCCATGAGCGGTAGGTCTCGGGTTCGAGACTTGGGAGCAGCCTCTCTATAAATGGGGGTAAGGCTAGCCGACATTCACCTCTCCCAGACTCTGCGTAAAGCGGGAGCCTTGTGCACTGGGTACGACCTAGACAAGTTAAAGAATGAGTTGGTTACCCGGGTTGGTTTGAATAATCAATCCCAGATAGTTTGCCTGCAGTCGTCAAAGCATCCCTCCACATGTGCACCTTGTAGATATTGTTATCAAAACGTTTTTCATGTTGAGCAAATGCATCCTCATAACTCCCGCGTTGGTTTCGTACATCAGATGGATTGATGTCGTAGAATACGGGTATAACCATCTGGCCATATCTTTCCTTGCACTTAAGTATTTGCACAAGTTCATCCAAACACCATTTGGAATCAGCATAGTTTTTTGAGAAAATGATCACCGAAATCTTGGATTTCTCAATTGCCTCTAGAAGGGCAGGTCCGATATCTTCTCCACTCTGAAGTTTGTCATCGATGTAGGTTTCAATTTTCTTCTGAAGTAAGGCTTCATGAAGATGGCTGGTAAAAGTACGGCGGGTGTCCTCACCTCTGAAACTAATAAACACATCGTACTTTTTTGAATCATCAGCATCAGCAGGAGCAGCAGCGGATGAAGAAGAAGAAGCGATATCCGTAACCTCTAGTTTTCAGATCCAGCAAAAAGATGTAGTTGCAGAGAGATTAATTGTTAACTAAAGAGAAATAATATTATGACGTTGCAGGAATTAAGGAGAATTTACTTAGAATTGGCTTTTGAGTACATGCACAAAGTTTCAATGAGTGAGAGATGAACGAAAGTAGAAAATGGGGCACATATTTTCTTTAAAAAACTATACTTTAAAGAAAGATATTCATATATTTGCAATCTTAATATGAACAACGTCATCTCAGCATGCAAAACTACCAGTAGTTGAAAACCATAAAATGATAAAAGTGCAAACCTTTTCTCCTTGCTTTGCTCCCCTCACAATCGGTATCATCATCGTCTCCTGATCGATTCCTGCAAGTGAAGTTTTGGTTATGTTTCGTATGGTCAATAAACATAAATCAGATTATTATGCATACCAAAAAACACCACACAAAAAGGATGCAAAAAATAAACTTGAGACCTCTTTCTTCTGTTCTCTTCCTTCTTTTCTATTTCCATTTGCTCTTTCTCTTTCAATCTTTTGTAATGAAGCTTTTCAGAACCTCTGTTAAGAGAACCGTTTAATCCAAACGACAAAAGGAAGACAATTGATAAAGATGCGAACAAAACAAAGTGAAATCCGGTGCCAGGTCCCCAGCGAAGAAATTAACAGCAGACATAACAAAAATTAATTAGCAAATTAAATGCGTCACAACATAACACCAAAACTTATTAATAAAAAATAAATGACAAAAAATACAGTAAGAGCCTTAAACAGTATCAATAAACACCGACTAACCTCTGACAAGTTACCAATTTGACAAGGGCTTGTTTATTATCTCCACCTTCGAAATAATATCCAAATCAATTACTTTTTTGTATCAGCAGCGGATGAAGAAGAAGAAGAAGAAGAAGAAGAAGCCATATCCATAACCTCTAGTTTTCAGATCCAGGAAGTAGTTGTTGCAGAGAGATTAATTGTGAATAGAGTAGAAAGAGAGACTGGTTCAAAATTTAGGAGGATCCAACAAAAGCAAAAGCAAGAGAGAGAGAGAGAGTAGTTAAGAATTGAGCAGGATCTAATGAAACGAGAGAGAGGGGAAGACTAGTTCAGAATTTACTTGAATTGGCTTTTGAGTTCCAAATGCTCTTCCGGAAAAGCAATGAGCAAGAGATGAACAGTTGCAAAAGCTTAAGAAAGGGCACATGGGATGGGGCCTCTCTTTACGCGGTTTGCGAACATGGTTTGAAATTTCCTAGTTAATTAGTCACCAATTTCTTCAATTTCCTCAATTTCCAAGCACTTTCGATTGCAACATTTTGTTAATTTTTTATTTAAAAAAAATGAATCTTACACTACAAAATCATGGGCAGGGTAAAGCTTCATATAGCATCTTCAAGCTCAGAAGAGATGAATAGTTGGGGCTTATTGCCAGTTTTTGAAAAAAAAAATGTATATAGTTGTTCATGAATAGAGATCAAATATGATTTGGTATCTGTCTTTCCAAGCACATGCGACAAATCAAGTCATTGGAGTCTCAAACTCATTTAGTTTAATATTACCTAACACCAAGGAGGAAAAAATCGATAATATCGGCGAAATATCACCGATATTGTCGTTTTTTTGAAGTTCCGAAATTTTTTTAACTATCCAACCTGTTTTCATCAAAATATCACGATATTATCAATAATATCACGATATTTTTAAAATTATCAACAATATCAAGATATTTTATTAAAAAAATACTTAAATATGTTGAGAAAACTCAACACATAATTAACTTGATCATGGCCCAAAGGCCAAACAAGTTTTTGTTATCTCACCAGGGGAGTGTGAGTTTTATAGGAAAAATTCATTGCTCACTTCCTTGCATGGGCGATGTGGGACTCGCCCAATGGGGGAAAAAATCAAAATTTCGGCCGAAATTTTACACCCACTTTAAACGGTCATAACTTTGTCAAAACTCAACGAAATCAAGCAAGAAAAAAACAAAAGTTGTAGCCCTCGAAGAGACGAAGAGAATGGTACCTCACACGATGTCTGAATCGTAGTGGTTTGGCCGGAAAATGCCTCGAAAGTCACTGAGGTCGCTGAGGTCGTCGGAAACTGGGTAAGATTCAAATGAGTATAACTTTTTCAATACGCAACGAAATTGAGTGAAACAAAAAGAAAAGTTGTAGCCCTCGAAGAGACAAAGAAAATGGTACCTCACACGATGTCTTAATCGTAGTGGTTTGGCCGGAAAATTCCTCGAAAGTCACTGAGGTCGCTGAGGTCGTCGGAAACTGGGTAAGATTCAAATGAGTATAACTTTTTCAATACGCAACGAAATTGAGTGAAACAAAAAGGAAAGTTGTAGCCCTCGAAGAGACGAAGAGAATGGTACCTCACACGACGTCTGACTCATTGTGGTTTGGCCGGAAATTGCCTCGAAATCTACTGAGGTCGCCGGAAACTGGGTAAGATTCAAATGAGTATAACTTTTTCAATACGCAACGAAATTGAGTGAAACAAAAAGGAAAGTTGTAGCCCTCGAAGAGACGAAGAGATTGATACCTTGCACGTCAGCCAAAATTCAATTGACACACTCCTAGCTTCCAAAATTCAATACTTTTACTTTATATCAAGTTGAAAAAACATAATCGGCATCCAAATTAAAGTTTAATCTTATTCAATGTATTGATTTTCAATCGTTAATTGATATACTATAATTTGGAACTTCAACGCCTAGACGCATGCTTATGTGTAAGAAATTTAAATTGTCAAATTCGGCACATTATTCTTCATCATTTTATTCACTTCCCTTTTTTTTTTTTAATATCCTAAATAAAACCTCCAAATATTGTACTAATTAATTATATATAAATGATTATGGTGTGTTTAAACTTCTTTCATTAATTACTACATATTTTCTACACTCACAATGTTTGCCAGCTCGCTATATAATCAACTTAAATCAGTTAAATCCATCATGCAATGCATTTCCTTCCAATTTTTTGTGATAAACTAATAGATAATTGACTAAATAAACATCCTACAAAGTTTCATTAAAAATTTCCAAGTTTTTCTTACAATTTCCGTGGTTTCCATGTAATTTTTATCGATATCGATATTATCCCGATATTTCCATCGATATTTCCGTGTTTTCGGACTACCGATATTTCCGATATTACCGATATTTTCTTCCTTGCCTAACACAATCATTAAAACTATCCTTCTCACCACTATGTTAGGTTAAAGATCAAACTAAAAAAATCTTAATAATTATTCATTAATAATTTAATGAATTAATTTGCCCACTTCTACTTCCAAAGCTTTCGAATTGGCTTTTGACTTAAAGTTCCAAAGGCTCCTTCAGGAATTTCAATGAGGTACAGATGAACGGTCGTAAAAGTATAAAAGGGGCACATGGGTTGGGGCCCTCCCTTTGCGTGCATGGTTGTAAAGTTTTCTAGTTCAGTGATCAGTTTCTTTCAAGAAATTTCCAAGCAATTTCAATTGATGACATTTTTATAATTTTCACACTACAAAATTACTGAGGGCTAAAAATATAGTTATTCACCAATTGAGATTGAACAAGATTTGGAATCTAACTTTCCAAGCACAGGTGACAAATCAATTTATTGAATTATAGAGTCTCAACCTATTTAGTTTGATCTCACCATAAATAGAAAGACAAAAAGGGGCACATCCTCATGAGTTCATAACCTTCACTAAAGCCTTACAAGTCACAACTCACAAGTCATCCCTGCATAATTTTTTTTTGACAATGCTAAGGGGACTAAATTTGTAGATTAAACTTTGTAAACTAAATGACATGAAAGTTGATGATTTGATTATTACTTAAGCGTTGATTAACGTGTTTTTTTATTGGTGACACGTCATTTATTTTGTAAATTTAGTCTCTCTAGCGTTACTCTTCTTATTTTCCATCCACTAGTTTCAACTTTGATAAGCAAACCATCAATGAAACTTAATGTTGACAAAGACAGCTAACCTACAGCTGGTGGGTCACCGTAGCACTCAGGTTACATACTTGTTCGACCATTATGTAAGGGGTGGATTGCCTTTATGATTGAGGGTATTTCTCTTTAACCCACTATATGTCAATTCAAACCCTCCCGTCTTCTCTTAATAGAGACTACTATAGAATATTGCTTGTAGTTTTAAAAAAAAAAGAAGCTCTTTCTCGTTCAATTTTCGTAATTTGCATGTTTTATGTACAAAGCTTTGAACATTCCCAGTTAGTGACCAATTTCTTTCAAAGAATTTTCCAAGCACTATCGATTGATTACCTTTTTATAATTCCTAAAAAATAAAAACAAGTCAATTTTACATTACAAAATCACAAAGGGCTAAGAATATAGTCCTTCACTATTGAAGATTGCCTAAGATTTGGAATCTATTTTTATAGGCTATCGAGAGGTCATAAGAAGGAAGTAAGATTCTCTCCCCTCTTTTTTTTCCCTCCCCTTCCCTCCCCTCCTAATTGAACGGTCACGATTAAGCTACGTCTATATTTTATATTAATTTTTTATAGCAAGAGAAAGATAAAATAAGAGTGTGTGAGAGAAGGAGATAAAAGGGAATGGAAAGAGAAGAGGAGAAAATCCTAGTCTCATAAGAGGGCCTAGAACTTAGTTGGAAAGTAAGCAAGAAAAACTTGTGTGTAAGTGATTAATCATGTTATTCATATCAGAGTAACTTTTATGCCAATGTAACATTCATGTGATGACACGTATTTTGAAAATGTATATATAATTATTAAAAAGAGTTTATCAGCTTGCCATCGAAACCAACCAATTAGAAATCAGCTACATCAGAATCGGCCGCAGAAGACGAAGAAATGTTAAAGGTCTGCAGTTGATGTAAAACAAAGTTCCGATGGCGATGACAATAATGTTAAAAACTTGAATACAATCAACTCCATCTCTCTATGTCAGAAAACGTGTAAATACATAGAAACATTAAATTCGTAGTCCGTATGGTAGTGGCAAACACACAGGCTTTAGGCTAGTGGCAAGCACACGGTAGCCAGTAGGCCCACCTTCCCGGCCTTATGCGCTTTTTTATCTACAAATTTAACTTTGTTGCTCCATCTACTCATTTCATCTTTAATCAGCAGAGCATCCAACCGTAGCAGTTAGGTGACGCACTTAGTTGTCCGTCATTGCTTGTAATTATACAAAAACAAAAACAAAAAGCAAGCACTTTCTCATTCAATTGGTATATTTACACGTTTTACGTACAAATTTTTAACCTTCCTAATTAGTGATCAATTTCTTTTACGCAGAATTTTTAATATTTTCAATTAGTGACTAATTTCTTTTATGAAATTTCCAAACACTTTTGATCTAATACCTTTTTATAATTCTTAAAAAACAAAAACAAGTCAATTGCATACTAAAAAAATCATAGAGGGCTAAGAATATGGTCCTTCACTATTAGAATATTGCCTAAGATTTGGAACCTGTCTTTCCAGGATTATCGCGAGGTCATAAGGCCATCTCTAACCGAGGGCTGGCCAAATGGCTCGTTTTAGCCCTCTGGCCCTCCAAGATTTTCCAAGATATTAATATTTTAATGAACAGTACAGGGCCATATTTGCCTCCATTTCCAACCGAGGGCCAGAGGGCTCGTTTTAGCCCTATCACAAAAAACCATCTCCAACCGAGGGCCAAAGGGCCATAGGGCCAAACATAATTTATTATTTAAAAACTACAACTAAAATGTTGTTTAAGTTTCATGTTGTATAATTTTTATGTTGGTTAATTTTATTTAATGTTGTTTCATATTGTTTAATGTTGTTTCATGTTACTTAATTTAATTTTAACACACCCCGATCCAGAGAATCCATTTCGTGTACGAGGAAGTTTATACACGAAATCCATGGTTACATTTTCCCATTTCCACTGGGGAACGGGAAGTGGCTGCATTTGCCCAAATGGCTTCTTTCTTTCTGCTTTCACTTGCTGGCAAATAATACATCTACTCACATAATTTGCAATTTCCCTTTTCATACCCTGCCAATAATAAAATGGTCGAATGGTATGATACATTTTTGTTCCTCCCGGGTGCATCGCATAAGCTGAACAATGCGCTTCATCCAAAATTTCCTTCTTTAATTCCTCAAAATTCGAGAATCAGATGGTATGCTTATGTAGGAAAACGGAATGTATTCGGACACGCCTGGATTCTCTAGATCGGGGTGTGTCAAATTTAATGTTGTATAATGGCTTAGGAAGTTATAGGAAAAAAATAGAATTTAAAAAAAATATGAAACAAATTTTGTCAAATAGAAGTTATAGGAAAAAAAATGGAATTTAAAAAAAATTATGAAACAAATTTTGTGAAATAGAAGTTATAGGAAAAAAATGGAATTTAAAAAACAATATGAAGTAAATTTTGTGAAATAGAACAACAACAACAACAACAACAAAGCCTTTTCCCACTAAGTGGGGTCGGCTATATGAATCCTAGAACGCCATTGTGCTCGGTTTTGTGTCATGTCTTTTCGTTCGAAAAGAAGTTTCTATAGCCCCTTGCTCATTTAACACTGCATCCGGGTGCCGATGGAGATACAGCGACCCTTGCTCACTTATCACTGTGCTCAGGCCACACAGCGCGCCACTTACGGGTGACGCCCTAGCTTTAGCGCGATTTCGTTCTGGATTCATTTTCATAAGGATTCGACGTGATCATGGAGTGCCGGCTGTCGACTACCTGACGCCCTCCCCCTCCTCCTTTATCCGGGCTTGGGACCGGCAATGTAAGATACACTTACACGGCAGAGTTTTTTGTGAAATAGAAGTTATAGGAAAAAAATATATATGAAACAAATTTTGTGAAATAGAAGTTATAGGAAAAAAATGAAATTTAAAAAAAAACCAAATTTTGTGAAATAGAAATTATAGGAAAAAATAGAAGTTATATGAAAAATGTTGTAAATAAAAAAGAATAATAATAATGTAAAAAAAAACAAAACAAATCAAATGCAACGGCTAGTAGCCGTTTCATTTGAATTTTTTTTAAAACAATCCTGTCGGTTATAACCAACAGGAATACACCATTATTTAGTATATTAAATAATAGCATGTATTCCTGTCGGTTATAACTGACAGGAATAACAAAACATTAAAAAAAAAATAGCCAGCCCGGGGCTGGCTGGCTGGCCGGCCGAAAGCAGCCAGCCCTCCAACCCTTCAGCCCTCTCTGATCCCGTGGGGCCCTCCCAGATTCCAGAGCCCTCTGGCCTAGCCCTCGGTTGGAGACGGTTTTAGGGCTATTTTCGGCCCTCTGGCCCTCTGGACCCTTCGGTTAGAGATGGCCTAAGAGAGCCCAGAACTTACCCTAAAAGCTAAACCTTTAAACAATAAAGTTTTCCTGTACTTATATAATGACAAGTTGTGTATTACCAGTATTTCCAGCACAATGAAAAATTTCTCGAAAATTTGGAGTGACAATATTAGTCACTTTCACGTACTTAAATTTTTTTTCGATAATTGATAAAGCTACTACTTTAAAATTTTCTACTAAAGGTAATGCTAAGAGATAAATTTGTAAATAAAATTTTGAAAACTAAATAATGTGGAAGTTGATGATTGATTTATTATTTAGGAGTTGATAAACGTGGTGACACACCATTTTATTTTCAAATTCAATCTTCATAACATTGCCCTTCTTTTAAATATGCTTAATTAAAAGAAAATTTTGTCCAAAAACATTGAATAAGGGCGACGTACAAAATTGCATGAACTATAGGGGTATTAAGCTAATGAGTCATACAATGAAGCTCTGGGAGAGAGTCATTGAGCATAGATTGAGGCAAGAGACACGGGTTTCGGACAACCAATTCGGGTTCATGCCAGGGCGCTCAACCATGGAGGCAATCTATCTCTTACGAAGATTGATGGAAAGATATAGAGATGGGAAAAAGGATTTACACATGGTCTTTATAGATTTGGAAAAAGCGTATGATAGGGTCCCAAGAGACATTCTTTGGAGGATTTTAGAGAAGAAAGGAGTACGAGTAGCATATATCCAAGCTATAAAGGATATGTATGAAGGAGCAAAGACTGCCGTAAGAACTCATGAAGGACAAATCGAAAGCTTTCCCATAACTGTAGGATTACATCAAGGCTCATCCTTAAGTCCTTACCTTTTTGCGTTGGTAATGGATGAGTTAACACGACATATTCAAGATGATATTCCTTGGTGTATGCTTTTCGCAGACGATATAGTGTTGATAGATGAAACTCAGGAAGGGGTAAATGCAAAGCTTAACCTTTGGAGAGAAGTGTTGGAATCTAAAGGTCTTCGCCTAAGCCGATCAAAGACAGAATATATGGAGTGCAAGTTCAGTGCAAATGGAGGCCAAAACGAGTTAGGGGTGAGGATCGGAGATCAAGAAATACCAAAGAGCGACCGTTTTCGTTACCTAGGATCTATCTTGCAAAAGAACGGAGA
Source organism: Malus sylvestris (assembly GCF_916048215.2). Lineage (NCBI taxonomy): Eukaryota > Viridiplantae > Streptophyta > Magnoliopsida > Rosales > Rosaceae > Malus > Malus sylvestris. The sequence goes on from NC_062264.1 coordinate 26,809,696, forward strand.
ATTAGATGGAGATCTCAACCATAGAATACAAGCTGGATGGATGAAGTGGAAGAGTGCATCCGGCGTATTGTGTGACCGTCGTATGCCACTGAAGCTCAAGGGAAAATTTTATAGGACGGCAATAAGGCCGGCGATGCTGTATGGCACAGAATGTTGGGCGGTGAAACATCAACACGTACACAAAATGGGTGTAGCGGAGATGAGGATGCTTCGTTGGATGTGTGGGCACACGAGAAAGGATAAGATTAGGAATGAGGATATCCGGGGTAAAGTAGGAGTAGCCGAAATTGAAGGAAAGATGAGAGAAAATCGGTTACGGTGGTTTGGACATGTGCAAAGAAGGCCTACTGACGTTCCGATTAGAAGATGCGACTATGGGACAGAGGTTCAGGGCCGAAGGGGTAGAGGAAGACCTAGGAAAACTTTGGAAGAGACTCTAAGAAAAGACTTAGAGTACTTGGATCTAACGAAGGACATGACACAGGATCGAGCACAATGGCGTTCTAAGATTCATATAGCCGATCCCACTCAGTGACTTGGATTTTCCAAGTCTCCAACCGAGAAGTTTTCCTCACTCGGGAAATTAAGGGAACACTACCCCAACCTACATGCTCCACTCAGAAAGCTTCAACATACAAGCTTTAACAAAAGAAAATTCAAAGAACTTAGCGAAGAAGGCTTTGGTGTATTTAACACAATACGTTGAAATGAAGGAAAGCTTATTTATTGATATCCCCGATAAGCTACAAATATGTACATATACATGAGTCAAAATAAGCACACAAGAGGGAGCCTTCACAAAGGTTGCTTAGGAGAAGTCTCAGCAGTCGGTAGAGCCCCAGAAAGAGAAGGCACCGGAGGGGGATCATTTGGAGCCTCAGTACTGGACAGAACCCTAGAAGGAGGAGGCATCAGAGGTTGATCATTTGGAGCTTCATTACGCGGTACAGCCCCAGAAGACGAAGGCAATAAATGTCTTTGGAACAAACCCACAAATCTCTGATGATCAAGTAAAACCTGACCATCAGTTTCCTTCATCTGGTCAAGCTTCCTCTTCATGTTTGTAGCATAGTCATGTGCGAGCCGGTGCAACTGTTTATTCTCATGCTTGAGCCCTCTAATCTCCTGTTTGAGACTCATCACTTCAGCTGCCAATGATTCAACTTGGCGGGTTCGAGCAAATAGGCGTTGGGCCATATTAGACACAGAACCTGCACACTGAACACTGAGAGCCAGCGAATCCTTAACAGCTAACTCATCAGACCGTTTGGAAAGTAGTCTGTTATATTTGGGAGTGAGAAGGTTCCTGGCCACCACCGCAGCGGTCATATCATTCTTCATCACGGAATCCCCAACGGTAAGAGGACCAGTAAGGGAGACGAAGGATGGGCGCCATATGTTGTCTGGAGAAGGCGGGGCTGCCTCTTCAACAAGGTTCAAGTCAAAACGACGGTCGGAGGGGCCAGACATTTTCAAAGGTGTTGAAGAGAGAAGAGGTCGGACAAATCAAGATCTTAGAAGTGCAAGAATGAAGCTTCTACTGGTGGAGATTCAAGTGTGCTTTGGAACTTAATGCCAGCCCCTATAAAAATCTGCACTCGACGAAGCTTCAGAAATCGAAGAGGCGCCTGCTCAGAAATCGAAGAGGCGTTTGCTTTCTCAAAAGCTGGGCTGCTTAGAGATCACGAGGGTTGATCTCAGAAATCGAAGAGGCGTTTGCTTTCTCAAAAGTTGGGCTGCTCAAAGACCACGAAGGCCGATCTCAAAAATCGAAGATGTGCTCGCTTTCTCAAAAGCTGGGCTCCCCAGAGACCACGAGGGCCGATCTCAGAAATCGAAGAGGCACCTACTTTTCCAGCCTTTTCCAGCCTTGTCAGCACCTGTCACACGCACACTCAGTTTTGCGGAAATTATGGGCATTCTGTCAAAGACTTCTGGGGAAGTAGAAAACACATGAATCTTACTGTTCAATCACCCACTTCCCACACGCAACAATAGCTCATGGGTACCACAGATAACTTTGCCAAAGTTCTCTGCCAAAGTTGAGCACGTGAAGCTTGCAGCTCCCACTACATCGCTCTAACCAAGAAGGGTAAAAGAATAGCAAAGAAACAGCACTAACAAAGTTTAGACCCATAAATTTTGAAGGTCTAGCTACCATATTATTACCCACAAGGGTAAAGGAACAGTACCACTGCTGGATAATTGGAAAGTCCCTGTGTGTCAACCTCTGTGCTTCGTGGCAAGGTAGACTAGCAAACATGCCCAACCTTTACTCACATTCGAGAAAACACTCCCAATAAGATTGCTTGCTCCAAAATCGAAGAGGCACCGTCCTCCGAATCTCGAGAGCCAGACTCCTAACATGACTACTTTCTTAAAAATCGAAGAGATGGTAAAGGAACAGTACCATTGCTGGATAATTGGAAAGTCCCTGTGTGTCAACCTCTGTGCTTCGTGGCAAGGTAGACTAGCAAACATGCCCAACCTTTACTCACATTCGAGAAAACACTCCCAACAAGATTGCTTGCTCCAAAATCGAAGAGGCACCGCCCTCCGAATCTCGAGAGCCAGACTCCCAACATGATTACTTTCTCAAAAATCGAAGAGACACTGCTCCCCGAATCTCGAGAGCCAGACCCCCAGCATGATTGCTTTCTCAAAAATCGATGAGGCATCGTTCTCCGAATCAATCGAAGAGGCGCTCGCTTTCTCAAAAGCTGGGCTGCTCAGAGACCACGAGGGCCGATCTCAGAAATCGAAGAGGCACCTACTTTTCTAGCCTTGTCAGCACCTGTCACACGCACACTCAGCTTTGCAGAAATTATGGGCATTCTGTCGAAGACTTCTGGTGAAGTAGAAAGCACATGAATCTTACTGTTCAATCACCCACTTCCCACACGCAACAATAGCTCATGGGTACCACAAATAACTTTGCCAAAGTTCTCTGCCAAAGTTGAGCACGTGAAGCTTGCAGCTCCCACTACATCGCTCTGACCAAGAAAGGTAAAAGAATAGCAAAGAAACAGCACTAACAAAAGTTTAGACACATAAATTTTGAAGGTCTAGCTACCATATTATTACCCACAACTGTAAAGGAACAGTACCACTGCTGGATAATTGGAAAGTCCCTGTGTGTCAACCTCTGTGCTTCGTGGCAAGGTAGACTAGCAAACATGCCCAACCTTTACTCACATTCGAGAAAACACTCCCAATAAGATTGCTTGCTCCAAAATCGAAGAGGCATCGTCCTCCGAATCTCGAGAGCCAGACTCCCAACATGACTACTTTCTCAAAATCGAAGAGAGGGTAAAGGAACAGTACCATTGCTGGATAATTGGAAAGTCCCTGTGTGTCAACCTTTGTGCTTCGTGGCAAGGTAGACTAGCAAACATGCCCAACCTTTACTCACATTCGAGACAACACTCCCAACAAGATTGCTTGCTCCAAAATCGAAGAGGCACCGCCCTCCGAATCTCGAGAGCCAGACTCCCAACATGATTACTTCCTCAAAAATCGAAGAGACACTGCTCTCCGAATCTCGAGAGTCATACCCCCAGCATGATTGCTTTCTCAAAAATCGAAGAGGCATCGTTCTCCGAATCTCTAGAGCCAGATACCACAGACCACTTTTTCAAAGTGCTCTGACAGAGTTAAAACATGTGAAACTGGCAGCTCCCACTACCGTGCTATGACCAAGCAGGGTAAAGGAATAGCATTACTACTTGTTGTTAGGGAGACTCCTATATATGTCGACCTCCATCCCCAACGGACAGGCAGACCTGCAAAAATGCTCAACCCTTCATCATATCTGAGAGGGCACTCCCAACGAAGCCTTTCGAAATATTCAGCTTTCTTTCCCCCCGATAATACCTCTGCAAACAAGCTATACTAGAGCAAGAATATCTCATATCATCAGGGTTAAAAGCAAGAGTATCCCATATCATGCTTTTTCCCTGTCTTTTCTTTTGGCCTTGTTTTTACCTGCAAGACAAGGAGAAAGAGAGCAATCAGTCAGCACTTGGAATCAAGCTTCCAGCCAGGAACTGACTGCCTGGAACCCCTTACCTGATTACTTACCTGGCATTGCTCTCGAGTACTCATCTTCAACATCTTATGTTTCCAGGGAAGATTCCGCATCTGCTTGAGGAACAGATAGGGCAAGTGCGAAGGATACAAGGAAGCATGTGGAGACAAGCGTAACAACACACGTGCCGATACATTCATTACTCTGTCAAAAGCAAAAGTATCCCATATCAGCAGGGTGGAACGTACTCTAGATTTGATGGACTTGTTTTGACCATCAAATTCTTCAGTCGGCCTTATACTCTGGAGGAAACCAGAAAACCCTCCAGCTCAGTTCAAGAATAAGCCTGTGGAAAGTTACTTCTTCAAAAGCAAAAGTATCTCATATCATCTCTTCTCATTTTTCTTCTCTTTATCCTTCATGCTGCTGCAAGATGGGGATAAGGTGAACAATCAGTCGGAGCTCTGATTGCTTACCTTGTCTGTCACCTCTTTCAGCAGACCCCCTAGCTCGGCGACTTGGGGGACTCCTACTACATGGTTTGTATCGCGCTTGACCAAGCCTGAAACTACAAGTAAGCTTCAAGTGAAATTGATACATTACCTTGTGCATCTCCACCAGTTAAAGATACCACCCCTGGATGGAGGAAGAGTACTTCCAGAGAAGATGCCACATCTACCTATGAGACAGATAAGGCAAGTCAAGACGACACCACACTCCGATACTTAGAAGTTTCGTGATTACGAGATCATTCTCCCACAATATTTCCTAATGTCATTTGTACTAAATCATTCACTTGTACTCACTAAATGAGAGCTTGAACCTATGTACTTGTGTAAACCCTTCACAATTAATGAGAACTCTTCTATTCCGTGGACGTAGCCAATCTGGGTGAACCACGTACATCTTGTGTTTGCTTTCCTATCTCTATCCATTTATATACTTATCCACACTAATGACCGGAGCAATCTAGCGAAGATCACAAAAAGCGATCGTTTTCGCTACCTAGGATCTATCTTGCAAGAGAACGGAGAATTAGATGGAGATCTCAACCATAGAATACGAGCTGGATGGAAAGAGTGCATCCGGCGTGTTGTGTGACCGTCGTAGGCCACTGAAGCTCAAGGGAAAATTTTATAGGACGGCAATAAGGCTAGCGATGTTGTATGGCACAGAATGTTGGGTGGTGAAGCATCAACACATACACAAAATGGGCGTAGCGGAGATGAGGATGCTTCGTGGAATGTGTGGGCACACGAGAAAGGATAAGATTGGGAATGAGGATATCCGAGGTAAAGTAGGAGTAGCCGAAATTGTAGGAAATATGAGAGAAAATCGGCTCCGGTGATTTTGAACATGTGCAAAGAAGGCCGACTGACGCTCCGGTTCGAAGATGTGACTACGGGACAGAGGTTCAGGGCCGAAGGGGTAGAGGAAGACCTAGGACAACTTTGGAAGAGACTCTAAGAAAAGACTTAGAGTACTTGGATCTAACGGAGGACATGACACAAAACCGAGCGCAATGGCGTTCTAGGATTCATATAGCCGACCCCACTTAGTGGGAAAAGGCTTTGTTGTTGTTGTTGTTGTAGTTTTCGGCTGTCAGATTGGATGAATTGAAGAAAATCAACGGACATAAATTAACTAGAGGTGTGTGAGAAGTAAAAAATGGTGTGTGGATAATACATCCCAATAATGAATCCAGCTACTCCGCAAGCGAGGAAGTTTCCTAATGCAAGTGGAGGACACATTCAGACAATATTCAACTTAGTAAATGTGTAATAATCAAAAACGGCAAATGGTCATAAGAAATTTCCAAGCAACTTCGATTGAGGATATTTTTATAATTTTCACACTACAAAATTACTGAGGTTAAGAATATAGTTATTCACCAATTGAGATTGAACAAGATTTGGAATCTAACTTTCTGAGCACAAGTGACAAATCAATTCATTGAATAATAGAGTCTTAGCCCATTTAATTTGATTTCAGCATAAAAAGAAAGACCAAAAAATATAAAAAAATGCACATCCTCATGAGTTCATAACTTTCATTAAAGCTTACAAGTCACAACTCACAAGTCATCCCTGCATAATTTTTTTTTTTTTGACAATGTTAGGAAGACTAAATTTGTAGACTAAACTTTGTAAACAAAATGACATGAAAATTAATTATTTAATTATTACTTAAGCGTTCATTAACGTGTTTCTTTTTTATTGGTGACACGTCATTTAGTTGCAAATTTAATATACAAATTTAGTATTTCTAGCGTTACTCTTCTTATTTTCAATCCACTAGTTTCTTCTTATTTTCAATCCACTAGTTTCAGCTTTGATCAGCAGACCATCAATAAAACTTAATCTTTACAGAAACAACTAACCTACACCTGGTTGGTCATTGTAGCACTCAGATTACGTACTCATTTGACCATTATGTAAGGGGTGGATTGCCTTTATGGTTGGGGGCATTTCTCTTTAACCCAATGTGTGTCAATTCAAACCCTCCCGCATTTCTCTTTAATAGAGACTAATATAGAGTATTGATTGTAGTTAAAAAAAAAAAAAAGCTCCTTCTCATTTAATTTTCGTATTTTGCAAGTTTTAATTACAAAGCTTTGTGCATTCCCAATTAGTGACCAATTTCTTTCAAAGAAATTTCCAAGCACTATCCATTAATTACCTTTTTAAAATTCCTAAAAAAATAAAAACAAGTCAATTTTATACTACAAAATCACAGAGGGCTAAGAATATAGTCCTTCACTGTTGGAGATTGCTTTATATTTTGAATTTATCTTTCGAGGCTATTGTGAAGGCCTAGAACTTAGTTGGAAAGTAAGTAGGAAAAACTTGTGTGGAAGTTACTAATCATGTTATCATACAAGGGTAACTTTTATGCCAATGTAAGATTCCTGTGATGATCCGTATTTTGAAAATGTACATATAATTATTAAAAAGAGTTTATCAGCTTGCCATCGAAACCAACCAATTAGAAATCAGCTAGATCAGAATCGGCCGCAGAAGACAAAGAAGAAATGTTAATAATGGTCTGCAGTTGATGTAAAAACAAAGTTCCGATGGCGATGACAATAATGTTGAAAACTTGAATACAATCAACTCCATCTCTCTATGTCGGAAAACGTGTAAATACATAGAAACATTAAATTCGTAGTCCTTATTACGTATGGGGACAAAGTTACTTTAAAGAATATTTTGATCATTGATAATGCTCCCACGGGCTTTATGGTAGTGGCAAACAAACAGGCTTTATTTTAGTGGCTCGTGGCAGGCACACAGTAGCCAGTAGGCCCACCTTCCCGGCCTCACGCGCTTTTTTATCTACAAATTTAACTTCGTTGCTCCATCTACTCATTTCACCTTTAATCAGCAGAGCATCCAAAGCAATTTATTCTTGACAAGGATTAATCAGCACACGACACGTTACCGTAGCATTTAGGTGACGCACTTAGTTGTCCATCATTGCTTGTAATTATACAAAAAGAAAAAGAAAGAGCAAGCACTTTCTCATTCAATTGATATATTTACACGTTTTACGTACAAATTTTTAACATTCCTAATTAGTGATCAATTTCTTTTACGAAGAATTTTTAATATTTTCAATTAGTGACTAATTTCTTTTAAGAAATTTCCAAACACTTTTGATCCAGTACCTTTTTATAATTCTTAAAAAACAAAAACAAGTCAATTGCATACTAAAAAAAATCATAGAGGGCTAAGAATATGGTCCTTCACTATTAGAATATTGCCTAAGATTTGAAATCTATCATTCAGGGGTTATCGAGAGGTCATAAGAGAGGCCATAACTTACCCTAAACGCTAAATCTTTAAAAAATAAAGTTTTCCTGTACTTATATAATGACAAGTTATGTATTACCAGTATTTCCAGCCTAATGAAAAATTTCTCAAAAATTTGGAGTGACAAAGATTAGTCACTTTCACATACTTAAAAAAAATTCGATAATTGATAATGCTACTACTTTAAAATTTTCTACTAAAGGTAATGCTAAGAGATAAATTTGTAAATAAAATTTGGAAAACTAAATGATATGGAAGTTGATAATTGATTTATTACTTAAGAATTGATAAACTTGTTCATTTTTATTGGTGATACACCATTTTATTTTCAAATTCAATATTCACAACATTGCCCTTCTTTTAAATATGCTTAGTTAAAAGCAAAATTTGTCCAAAAACATTTACTATAAGGCACCTTTCAATAAAAGTATATGCACATTCCGAGAAAATCATCAGAGATTACACACAAGAAAAACATAGAAAAATATAAAGATGAAATTGCGCAAGCACTTTCAGAAGAAAAGTTTATAATATATCCCTAGTGGAGGACATAAAGAAAAAAAAAGTGAAATTAAGAATGAATCCAGCTCCTCCGCAAGCGAGGAAGTTTCCTAGTGCAAGTGGAGGACACATTCAGCCAATATTCAACTTGGTAAATGTGTAATAATCAAATTTAATGGTAAATGGTCATAAAAGGGGCGCATAGTATGGGGTCTCCCCTTACGAGCTTATTCTTTTTAGACATAGCCAAATAAATAAAAAATTGTACACCACAGAAGAGTCACTAAAACGGTTATTATAAGTCAATCACACACTTTTAATTATGTCATAAAATCTCATGGTAATTATGTCATTTTCTTTTGTCAAAATGGTAATTATTCATTGACTTTTGTACAATGAACAGCTTTATAAGCCACTGACTAGAATTAAAATCCATTTTTCTCTTCTTTTTTTTCTTTAAAAATAAAGGTTTGTTGTAGACCTATTTAATGGAACCATACTACGGGGTAGAGAGAGGAGGGCTGACAGTAGCAAGAGAGAGAAAAAAGAGATTTAATTGTGAGGGGTGTGTTGTATCATTCCAGTATGCTTTTATTTATTGTAGTAGAATAGGTAAAATCTTACCCTATTAAGATTACAACTTTTAATATGTAATCAACTCCTAAAAGAAATACTAGAGATACTAAAATAAAAGAATTTCGGCGTTATGTGCTTGGTGTTGTCTCCCTTGATGTATCTATTCTTTAACTGCTCGATACATGTTGCATTGTCTTCAATGATCGTTGTAGGAAGGTCAACGACTGAAGTAATACCACTAGTGCTTCGAATATGTTCCATGATTGCTCTCAACCAAAAACACTCACACGATGCTTGGTGAGAATCTCAACATGGTTTGAAAAAGTCGCAATTAGCGTTTGCTTGGAGAATCCCACATGGTTTTGAATTTTCCTTGATTAGTATGTCACCAATTTCTTTCAAGAAATTTCCAAACAATTTCCGAGCAATTTCAATTGAGAACATTTATATAATTTCCAAAAAAAAAAATATGTGAAATTCACACTACAAAATTATAAAGAGCTGAGAATATAGTTGTTCACCAATGGAGATTGAACAATATTTGGAATTTGTATTTCCAATAACAAATGACAAATCAACTCATTAAATTATTAATGAAAAATCTTTAGAGTCACAGACTCATTCTGTTTGATTTCATCATAAAATATACACAATCATTACAGCTATCAATCTCTCTATCATATCATAGTCAAATCAAACTAAACGAATCTTAATAATAAAAAAAAACTAATAATAAAAACTTCAAAACTCTGAATTTTAACCAAATTATCTTACAGATAGCAACTATGTCTATAATTATTCTGCAGTTGTTTTATATATGCAGGACGTCGTTTCTTGGAAGACTGTGAATTAGGAAAACTAATGAAAATGACTTGAAAACTTTGAGTTTTAACGGACAAAATAAAGGGTAAAATGAATAGTATCATGTTTGACTTTTTAGTGTAAAAATGTGGTTTTTCATTAAAGTGAACAATATTGTGGACTTTTCGTTAAAACTCCCTTTATTCATATTGGTTTAGTAACTGGAATTTAATTTGTTTGTTTTACTGCCGTGTAGCGTTTGGGTAAAGCCTCGTCAAGGATGCGGACACATGCCTTTGGAAAATAATATTTAATGAAAAAGGTATTGTATATAGGGGAGATATTAATGCATCGGACCGTTGGATTGGCTTTTGGTGTTGTCGAGGAAAACCAGCGGTTGATAATTGAGGAGGAAGATATCTCGAGGCCACAAAAGAAAATGACAAATGCAGTTAGGGATGATATTTATGATATAAAGGTAAATCAAGTTTTAAAGATAACAAATAGGCTATTATACACTTGTCCATAACTAGCGCTTTATAATGTATAAAGCATAAACAATACCAAAATAATAAATCAAGTGTTAAAGACAAGTGAGCTATCAAAGTACAAATTTGCCTTGAAAAGTTTTTTCTATTCACTTTCATTTGCTTCAGACTCAATCACTTGATCCACTAAGTTGAGGCTCATCTCCTGATCCACCACCTTTGGAATCATCATCTTGTCTTGTTTCTTCTTCTACTTTTGCTCCCCTCGACATGAACACATGACCAAATTTGAATTTCTCAGCATCTTCCGCATACAATGGACATATACCACAGCTTTCCACCTGCATATAATCTTCAAAATCTTCAGAATCTTCAAAATCTTTAAAATCTTCAGAATCTTCAATAAAACCCAGGCGGAAGACAACGGAGGCCTCTTTGGCAAGTTTGTAAACATCAGGGGAGCAGTTTTTTCCTATCTTTTCACTTCTAAAGGCCTCATTCCACACATGCACGTGATGTTGGTCGCAGTAGCAGCCGCCTGGGATAATGTACTCAGAACTGAACAGTTTATGGCTTTCACCCATGAATTTGACAATGAAATTAGCTCTTACTACCGTTGAAATCTCAGAAACAACAACAGAGAGAGCGAAACCAAATAAACCTGTTCGAAACCAATCTGGACAAAGCTCGATGTCTACTGAAGATCCCTCATTTTGATAGCTGAACCAATTTGGAATTTCTTTTCCTGGACATGCAATGTTAATCTGAGGCCAGGGATTATGAAGCCAGGAATTGTACTTTAATGGCGCAACAGTTGCCATTCGCATAATTGCAATCTGTGCTTCATCCATTATGTTGCTCCGTGAATTATTATCCAATTTTGGGCAATTAGTAAAGACTCTGAAACAATAATTAGGTTTATCCCAACCTTGTGTGAGTGTTGTCCTTGAACATGACACTGTCTTCAGCGACGTGCAGCCTTGAGCTATAACATTACATAGCACTGGGAGCTCTGGTATAGATTGAAGCCGATTGCACACGAATAAGTCGAGCATAGACAACCGAGAAGCTTGTTTGATGCTTGCTGGTATTTCCAATATACCGCTGAAGCTGAGTTTTAGTTCTTCTAAAGAGAGAAAACCGACACAGCTGGAAGGCAATTTTTCAAGTCTCCGACAGCCATTAAAGTTGAGACGTTTAAGATTGGTTAAACTGTAGATACTTGTTGGGACATCCTTAAGTTGATAGCAGTCACTAAGGTTTAAATCTTGAAGCCTATTTAGATTTCCAATAGATGAAGGAAGCATTTCGACAGCTGTGCATTTCAAACAAAGAGACACCAAATGTTCCATTGGCTTCAAGATTTCAGGGAATTTGGAAAATCCAAAGCAACTGGTGAGGTCAAGACTCTCAAGATATTTCAACTTACAGATTGATGAGGGTAGCTCTGTAACTGCTGTTTGAATTAAACTTAAGGACTTCAAATGTTCCATTGGCTCTAAGATTTCAGGGAATTTGGAAAATCTAGAGCACTTGGTGAGATCAAGACTCTCAAGATATTTCAACTTACAGATTGATGAGGGTAGCTTTGTAACTGCTGTTTTAATAAAACTTAAGGACTTCAAATGTTCCATTGGCTCCAAAATCTCTGGAAAGTTTTCAAATTTAGAGCACGAATTGAGATCAAGATTTTTCAACTTACACTTACTGCTTGGAAGTTTCTTAAGGTCTTTGCATTTCCTTAAATTCAAGTCAGAAATATTTTCATTAGACCAAACTGATTCAGGCAACTCCTTTATACCACTGCCTTTTAAATCTAAGTATTGAATATTTCCTGGCATCGTTGGAAGATACTCGAGTCTTTTGCAGAATCCAAGATCAAGATGAGTAAGCTTGTCAAGATGTTGAAAGTACGAAGGAATTTCAACCAAACTGCTACAGTGCCTGAGATTTATCCGCTCAATTTTTAGACTCCCAGAGAGATTTGGAACTTCAGTTAGATGTCCACAACAATTCAGACCGATAACTTGTAAGTTGACAGGTATCTGCAACAAATGAAATAGAAATAATAAAGAATTAATATAATTTCTATACTTGATTTTATACAAGAATTAAAATAGGCATATAATATAATATACCTGCTCTTCTTTCCAAAGCTTCTTAACTTCGCTATTTGGCATATGAAGCTCAACTAGATTTTCTAGGGCAAAATTTGACGGCAAAGATTCTAGTGGATATCTCCACCAATAAAGATAACGAAGAGAATCGGGAAGGTCTAGAGAATTGGCAAGGTATGGAGAAACGGGGAATGTGGAGCCACCATACACAATTAGCATTATTAGGTTAGACATCATTTTGAAGTCCGCATGTTTCAATGGTCGGTATTTAAGCTTATTATACCAATCATCAACCTGTATGGCTTCAACATTTGGAGTTTCCTGAGAATAAGAAGAAAGTTTAAATGTGAATATTAACATATTAAAATGTAACGCACATTTGGAACAAAGAGTATTTGCGATGGTAATCATGTACAAGTGTCTTAGTCTAGTCAAATATCCAACATAATTGTATCCTCCTCTACTTGTCTAAATAAACAAACATTTGTTCATATTCCAAACACTTCCTAACACAATAAATATTCAATCAAATTCATCTTTTAACATCTCACTTCTTCATTATAAATTAGTTTTACTTTGTTCTGTTATCATCTCAAGTTTGTAATTTCTATATTCTAAAAAAAGAAAAAAAAAATTGAATGCATTTGGCTCTTACCGTGTTACTCCTCAATACACGATAGACATCCTCATCATTGAACAACCTACTCCGTTTACCAGGATCTTTAATGCCTTGTTCTTGAACAATTTTCCTTCCCATTTCTTGTAGCAAATCGTGCATCTCTATGGTTTCCCTTCCCATTTCTTGTAGCAAATCGTCCATCTCTATGGTTTCCATTCCCCCTTCTGAATCAATTGATATGAGAGACATCTCAATGAGAGTTCTAATTCCAGATGTCGCAAAGAATCCACGAACATCTAACATTCGTTTTATCTCAACCACAGACTTTCCTTTATGAAAACATGCTATATCCAGAAATATCTCCTTCTCATTTTCTCCCAATCTATCATAACTTATTCTCAACACTTTCTGAATATCTTCACTGGGAAATTGTTTCAATTTGTTGAATTCATCTTCCCATTCTTCTTTGCTCTTGCAGTTGAAGAACAAGGACCCCAGAACTGTAAGAGCTAAAGGAACGCCTTTGGCATAAGCCACCACCTTTTCTGCCAACTCCTTATAATCTGTTCTACGAGTACTGTTATCCTTGAAAGCACGCGAATAGAAGAGCTGAAGAGCGTCATTCGATTTTAATACCTCAACCTCGTAGATATTATCCTCTTCAACAGTTTTCCCAAGTGTGCCCCTATCTCTAGTTGTGATAATGATTCTACTTCCAGTGCCAAACCGAAGACGACTGCCAGCTAAACGTTCCATTTGCATTGAACTACTCACATCATCAAGAACAATGAGAACCTTTGTGCAGCTGAGCCTTTTTCGAACACTAGGTGCTCCGATGGATAGACCTTCTTCCTTTAATATCTCCTTAAGAAGTGTTTTTTCCAAGTGATCTAGTCCATCAGCTTTTTCTGAGTTCTCCCTGACATTCTTAACAAAACAAGAAGCTTCGAATTTAGAAGAGAGTCTGTGAAATACAGTTTCGGCAAGGGTGGTCTTGCCAATACCACCCATGCCCCAAATACCGATAGTGATGCAAGCATCCGATGAATGAATGCCTAATAGTGATTCGACCTGCTCGATGCGGCTTTCAAGTCCAACAAAGCCCTTTAAATCGCAGGATGATGCGCGACACAATTTGGTCCAAATATCTTCAACAACTTTCTTAACTAAATCAGCATCCGTCCTGGCATATATATGTAGGAAAGTAATAGTTAGTCTTAAATATTTATACCTTACAAAATCTTAGCACAATAAAATCATCACAAGTTTAAAGAAAATTTATAATTTTATACAAGTTAAAAGAATTAGTTAGTTACCCATAATTTTTTGAATGAAAGCCAGATATATTTGCTGCATTCGTCAAAGCATCCCTCCACTTGTGCACCTTGTCGATACTGTTCTGGAAACGTTGTTCAAGTTGAGCAAATGCAACCTCATAACTCCCCCGTTGTTTTCGTACATCCGATGGAAGGGTGTCGTAAAAAATGGGTATAACCAACCGGCCATGTTCTTCCTTGCATTCTAGGATATGCACAAGCTCATCCAAACACCATGTGGAAGAAGCGTAGTCTTTCGAGAAAATGATCACCGAAAGCTCTGATTCCTCGATTGCTTCGAGAAGGGCAGGTGCGATTTCATCTCCACTCTCAAGCTTGTCATCAATAAAGGTTGTGATTTTTTTCTCAAGTAAGGCAGCGTGAAGGTGGCTGGTAAAGGTACGGCGGGTGTCCTCACCTCTGAAACTAATGAACACATCGTACCTTTTTGTATCATCAGCATCAACAGGAGCAGCAGCGGATGAAGAAGAAGAAGCGATATCCATAACCTCTAGTTTTCAGATCGAGCAAAAAGATGTAGTTGCAGAGAGATTAATTGTTAATTAAAGAGAAATAATATTATTACGTTGCACCGAATTAAGGAGAATTTACTTAGAATTGGCTTTTGACTACATGCACAAAGTTTCAATGAGTGAGCGATGAACGAAAGTAGAAAATGGGGCACATGATAGGCACATACTTTCTTTAAAAAAACTATAATTTAAAGAAAGATACTCATATATTTGCAATATTTAATGTGAACAACGTCATCTCAGCGTGTAAAACTACCAGTAGTTGAAAACCATAAAATGATATAGATGCAAACCTTGTCTCCTAGCTTTGCTCCCCTCACAATCAGTATCATCATCGTCACCTGATCGATTCCTGCAAGTTAAGTTTTGGTTATGTTTCTTATAGTCAATAATTATTATGCATACCAAAAAACACCACACAAAAAGGATGCAAAAAATAAACTTGAGACCTCTTTCTTCTCTTCTCTTCCTTGTTTTCTATTTCCATTTGCTCTTTCTCTTTCAATCCTTTGTAATGAAGCTTTTCAGAACATCTGTGAAGAGAACCGTTTAATTCAAACGTCAAAAGGAAAACAATTGATCAAGATGCAAACAAAACAAGTGACATCCAGTGCCAGGTCATTAGCCAAGAAATTAACGGCAGACATAACAAAAATTAATTAGCAATTTAAATGCTTCACAACATAACACCAACACTTATTAATTAAAAACAAATGACAAAAAATACAGTAAGAGCCTTAAACAGTATCAATAAACACCGACTAACCTTTGTAAACAGTACCAATTTGACAAGGGCTTGTTTATTTTCTCCACCTTCAAAATAATATCCAAAACAATTACTTTTTTGTATCAGCAGCGGATGAAGAAGAAGAAGAAGCCATATCCATAACCTCTAGTTTTCAGATCCAGGAAGTAGTTGTTGCAGAGAGATTAATTGTAAATAGAGAGAAAGAGAGACTGGTTCAAAATTAAGGAGGATACAATAAAGCGAGAGAAAGAGTAGTTCAGAATTAAGGAGGATCTAATGAAACAAACGAGAGAGGGGGAGAGGCAGACTAGTTCAGATTTTACTTGAATTGGCTTCTGACAAGATGCCCAAAGTTCCAAAGGCTCTTCTGAAAAAGCTATATGATGAGTAATAGACAGACCAGTTACTTAGCATGGAAAGGGGCACATGGGATGGGGCCCTCCCTTTACGCGCTTTGCCCACACGGTTTTGAATTTTCCTTGATTAGTATGTCACCAATTTCCAAGCAGCTTTGATTGAGGACATTTCTAGAATTTCCAAAAGAAGATACGTGAATTCCGTACTGCAAGATTATAGAGGGCTGAGAATACAGTTGTTCACCAATGGGGATTGAACAAGATTTGGAATCTGTATTTCCGAGTGACAAATCAACTCATTAAATTATTAATGAAAAATCTTTAGAGTCACATACTTATTTTGTTTGATTTCACCATAAGATGTTACACAATCGTTACAATTATTAATCTCTCTACCATATTATAGTCAAATCAAATTAAACGAATCTTAATAGTTAAAGAAAACTAATAAAAAAATTTCAAAACTTTGAATTTTAACCAAATTATCTCACATGTAGAAGCTCTGTCTATAATTATCTCATAGGCAGCAGCTCTGTCCAAATTATCTCACTGCATTTTGACCCGGAAATAATCAATTTTCTCTCTAGCATCCAAAATTTCTTTCTCCAAGTCTTTGGATATTTGTTAATGTTGTGCTAGGATAGCACCAAATCAATTGGAAACTAACTCAAACTAACCTATAAGAAATTATCAAATGAAATGCAAGAATAAAATAGAAAAGGCATCAAGATTTAACAAGGTTCCTCAACTATCAATGTAACTGGAGTACGTTCTCAAAACAGCAGGAGCTCAACAATAATCCACCATCAATCAAATGAGAGTGCATATAAAGTATTTGACAATATCACAACCCAACACCTTAATACACTCAATATCTCTTACTCATCCAAAAAACCAAACAGAGTAAGATATATAATGAATAATTTCATTTCTATAAAAAAACTCAAAGCTAATTTACAAAATATAACTTTGATGGAGTGATTACTAACCAAATGAGGGCAGCAGCTCTCCTCTTTTTCACTAACAAATGGGGCAGTCGGCGGCCTTTCTTTTCCTCTTTGCTGACTACTAAAGGCATCAGCTGCTGCTATGAAAAAACCCTAAGCCACATCACGTGGCCTTCACATGTGGGCTAAAAATAAAAGGTCTATTGATTGGGCTGACGAGATCAATTAAAGCCTAATGGAATGCGGCCACAAATTCAGCAGTTATGACAAGACACTTGTCAGGAACTAAACATTGTTAATCATCCATCACCGAGAAGAGGAAAAATAAAAAACTTTTAACTCCGGCTAACATGGAAGAGAAACGTTGCAAGTGGTTATTTATCATAATAGTGAAGAAGAGTACTATTTTTGCATCAAGTTATAGGTTTGAACCCTGTCAACACTCTATCTAACATTTAAAAAATGGTAAATTATATTTTACCACCTCAAGGATGCAACTACAACTTCGTACAACATCTTTAAAATATTTTAATCTCATACATTACCTATTATTTTGTTTCAATTTCATACATCCATTAAAAAATCTATCAGTTTATCTATTATTTGCTCACATGGACGTCGTGGGTCGCACAATATATGTGCCATGTAGATTATAAAATGAAAAACAAAATTTAGAAAGATTTGAAACTAAAATTAATAAAACCGACAAAAAAAACAAAAAACAAAACTTAACCTAAACTAAACTAAACAGAAAAGGTAAATAAAAATAATTAAAGATGTTTTCCTTAATACTATGTTTGAATGAAGAAATTTCAGATTACTAAGGAATTTTAAAATGATGGAAATTGAAATGAAGAGATTTTATTTTCTAGAATTTGTGAATTTTTTTTGTTTGGTTAACCTAAAAGAACAATGGAATTGAGAATGAAATTTGTTAATTTTAAACTCTCAATCATAAAAATTAAGATATAATACTTATTTACATGAAATTTAAACTTGGGAATTGGAGGTCTCAAATTCCAACGTAATTGTGATGACACGTACTTTGAAAATGTATTTACTATATGATTATTAAAAAGATTTTTTGCGTTTCTTATTATAGATATATGTAGGGGTGGATTTTTTTGCCAAATTGCCGTGCCAACCGAATTACCAACCGTACCATACCGATTTTGTGCCAAATTTTTTGTGCCAATCGGTAATGGTACGGTATTGTACCGTACCGAAATTTCATGGTACGGTATTGGTAATGGATATCATTACCACGGTATTACCTTACCGTGCCGAACATATAATATAATATATAATTTATAAATTATATAATATATAATTATATAACACATATTTATAATATTCTAATAATTTGATATGATGAAAGAGGCTCCACCTCGGTTCAAGATTCCAAATAGGAAGAAAATTGCGGCTAGTGTGTGTGATTTATATGTGTTGGAGAAATCTAAGTTATTTGAAACAATGCATAATCAAAGGGTAAGTATCACAACCGATACTTGGACATCGGTACAAAACATTAACTACATGGTAGTTACCGCTCACTTCATGGATAGGGAATGAAAGTTGCACAAACGGATTATAAACTTCATAAAGATCACAAGTCATAAGGGAGAAGACATTGGGAAAGTTCTAGAAGTGTGTTTGAACCAATGGAGGATAGAGACGATCTTTAGCATGGGGGAAACTTCTATTTGTTTTGGTTCGTAGCTTCTATTTGGATTGTAAACTTAATTTTCATCATGAATCTTGATGCATCATTTGAATTATTGTGTGTGTGAATTGTGAATGATGAATAATAGATGAATTTAGGCTACAAAGTATTAGATAAAGGTACAATAAAAAAGTTTTGCACTTGAATTGGGTTAAAAAAGCCAAAACAAATTTTGTCCCAAAACAAAGTGGCAATTACCATTGCCATACCATGCCAACCGAACATTTGACAATACCTAACTTTGGTATACCGAAAGTTTGGTATGGTATTGGTAATAGATTTTATCAAACCGAAAGTTTGGTACGGTAATTGGTACGAGGGTTTTGGTACGGTAACCGTACCGAACCCACCCCTAGATATATGTATTATGTATATAGGAAAGTATAGGTTTAGCATGAGATTTCCACGTGAGGTGCTTGTAAATAGTTAGTCATGTGGTTTGTATCTATCATCTGATCAAAATGTACCAGCTTGCCACCCAAACCAACCAATTAGAAACCAGCAGTATCAGCCGCAGAAGACGAAGAAGAAAATGTTAATGATCCCAGCACATGTACACCAAAGTCCCCATGGCGATGACGTCGATGTTGAAAACTTAAATGAACCCAATCAACTCCATCGCTCTCTCTTAGACTAGATTTTAACAAGGGGTGTGATATCCACACATCCCTTTTTACTTCTTACATACATTTTTAATTTTCGGCCGTCGAATCGGATGAATTGAAGAAGATCAACGGACATAAATTAATAAAGAGTGTGTGAGAAGTAAAAAGGGATATGTGGATAGCACACCCCTTTAACTACAGTTGCACCTGAGACTAGATTTTAGTCCTTATTATACCTACTCCAACTTTTGAAGTAAAACTTAAATTTTAGGTTATAAACTTACTCCACTTACTCCAACATTTTGGGCAAATATAAGTTAAAACTCAAAACTTATTTATGGGCCAAATTTAGCCCAGGATTTCCACATGATTAGTGGGGCTGGTCCACCATATATGTATATTTGTTTTTAGTTTTATATTTATAAATTCATTGAATCCAACAATAAAGATCTAATTTGATGAAATCCAACGGTAAAAAAAAAATTTAACAGTCCAAATTTAAATCCAAAGGCTAAAGTAAATTAAAAAGAAATTCTTTTATGTGTTTCATATTTTTTTCTTAGTGTTTCACGAGTTTCATGGTGTCGGAAGTGATTTTTTCAATATTTGTCAGAATCTAAATATTTTTAGGTTAAAATATTCATAAAGTTAAATTAGGATAGTCTACATAATTTTTTCTTTTAAAAAAGTTACTTTAAGAAAAAAAATAGCCTAAATTCATTCTTTACTAATATAGGGCTAAAATTTTAATCCATAATGGTTGAAGTAAAAAAGCTATTTCTAGGTTAAAACTTAATTTTCTGAGCTAAAAATTTTAGGTTTTATCCCAAAGATTGAAGATGGTCTTAGGGATGGGTATATGCACAAAAAGTTTCAAATGTTCAGGGGGGACAAAAATTGAAAATTTGGAGAGACAAGGATTAGTCACTTTCACATACTTAAAAAATATTTGATAGTTAGTAATGCTACTTACTTTAAAATTTTCTTTAAAATATGTTTTAATTAAAAGAAAAATTGGTCCAAATACATTGGGTAAGAGCTTTTCATTAAAGTTCTCATATATTGGAAAATTAATGAAAAGTGTTTGAAAACTTTAAATTTTAACGATAAGGACAAAATAAAGGATAAAATGAATAATATCATGATTGATTTTTTAGTGTAAAAATGTGGTTTTTTGTTAAAGTGAACAGTACTAGGAACTTTTGATTAAAGTTCTCTAAAATACAAATACGCACAAACAACGACCGAGAAAAAATCACTAGAGATTAGACAAAAATAAAAAATAAAAAATATAAAGACGAAATTGCTCAAGCACTTTCCTTGCAAAAACCATGTCCATTCAAACGGAAGAAAAGGTTATTATATCTCTAGTTGAGGACTCCTAATGCGAGGAAGTTTCCCAGTGCTAGTGGAGGATAGAGTCAGCCGCAGTGGCGAAGCTACATAGAAGCGAAGGGGGGCGGCCGCCCCTCTGCTCGTCGGAAAACAAAGGCAGGAGCGACACTTGGACCCCTCTGGTTCGGCCGGAAACTGGGAAGCATGGCGGTTCTAAAACCAGAAATCTGTGCAGCTTCCTGGGCGCAAGGGTAAAAAAAAAAAACTATTTTCTTTTGATGAACGGCGTCGTTTTTGCGGTTAATACAAAAAAAAAAAATATTAAATGAGGGACCTTCGGTCCCCATTTCAATTATACCACCCTTTTCCCGGGTAACAAATCTCATCCCCCAACATTTACCCCCTTTTTTAATTTTTATTTATTTCAAACCCTAATAATTGATTATTGAATACAAATTTTTGTTTAATTGATATAGGATTATAGGGTAATACATTATATGGTTATTGATTATAGATTGTTTATGTGAATACTATGATTATTGATTTTTTTTTTTTTTGAAGTGCATGAAAGAGGATTAATACATTATATATATTGAATCACACATGGTCTAGCAAGAAAAAAAATAGCTGAACATGGTGAAGACTTTTACATCATATTTACATTAATATAAAAGAGTTAGTGAAGACCGGGAGGTGTGAACGCTATATGTTAGTGTATAAGATTCTTGCATTGGCTTTGGTGTTACCAATTTAAGGAAATTTTGTGAAAAACATGTTCATTTGAGCAACATTTATGGCATGCAATTAGCAATTAAAGACGGAATCATGCTTGTATGCACTAAAAAACAAAACATTACCCATGAAATTCAAAGCCTAGTAGTTATGTGAACCAAGACTCAACTCAAGAACAAAGTGAGTTGAGAAATTTTATACCTTTGTTGATTCCTCTTTGCATAAGCAAAGGCTAATCACCCAATGAGAGGGCCTTCATTCCTTACTTCTTAGCTCCATGGATTTCTTGGATGAGGATGATTGAAAGGATTCTCCAAGTTCTCAAATTTGAGAACGTCTAATTTTCCACACCAAGGAGAGCATTGATGAAGAGATGAGTGACCTAGAGAAAGTAAGATTGCTAGCTAAATTCCTCTAGGGTGGCCGGCCTCTTAGAGAGAAAATGGAGCTTGTGTTCTCATATTTTCTCCAAAAGAAACCCTAATGAAGAAAAGGCTATAAAGTCACATTTATACCTACCTTCATTGGAATGGCAAACTTGTAATAAGTCCAAAACACACTCCATTATCATCATGGCCGGCCTCCTATGGTCTTTGGGCTGTTTGGGTCCTCTTGAATCTTAATTCATTAAGTTGTCATACAACTTAAGTTAATGGGCTTGACATTCAAAGCCCATTGGGCATTGAGGCCCAAAACTAACTCGAGGTCTAAAACGAACTTATTCGTTTGATTAATTAACATATTAATTAATCCTTGCTATATACAATTAAACCATTTAATTGTTCTTACTCAACTCCGTTGTTTCTTCAATCTCTACCTCACACAGTGTACGATCCATTAGGTTCCTTTTAGCGAGGCAGTAGGCGATTAAAACTCTTTCAAATCGATTGTGAATTGAAACTTATTTTCAATTCTCCCTTTAGTGATTATACACGTTTAAGGCTTCCACAAACCATAAGTAACACCTAGCAGTATGTCATGGTTACCTAAGCTAATCAGAAGAGGTGGAGAACCTATTCAGTTTAGGATTATAATGCAATACGGTCTTTCTCTAATACAATACTCTTGACCACATTGTTTGGTTTGATAGTTTATTCATGTCTACTATCCAATGTGATTCATTTACTTATATGATTACCTTGAATGTGATTTGGAACGACTTCTTAAATCTCATTCATACTCTGGCTAGAGATTCTTAATCATATCATAGAGTATTCTCCCTCAAACGGTTTGAAGGTTAGAAATCCTTTGTTGCGCATTCACTTGCCTCCATGGCTAAGTGGCTTAACCTCAACTATGTCGTGGACACCCTCTGATGGAGTGACTTTGACATAGTCAAAGATCAAGAACCTAACCACAAGACAATTATGATGCCTCAGGTCAAATGACTACTTTGCATTATCCCAACCATGAGTTCTCATGTGACATGAGTATGAGAACTTCTTGTTGATCGCGTTCAGTGAACTCATTCTCTATTAAGCACCTACGTACTTATCTTGGTGTCAGTCACACCAATGACTCGACACCAGTCACTCTCCCTGAGAGAAGACATAACACGTACTGATATTAACAGACTGTCAATGCCCAATTGGCAATCCTATGATCAGGAACGTTTAGGATATGTATATGAAAGAGAATGGTCTCATGAATCTAACTTCTTTAGATTACATTCTCTTAATTACATATTCCTTGGACTTATCGTTTAAGCATATAACATTTATATGAGACGGCTTAAAACAATAATCTTTGCCCTTGATATTAAACTAGATTAGTTTAACATGTGAAATGTCCGTAAAGTATCATCATATGATTGGTTTTAGGGCACATTTCCAACAACCTCCCACTTGCACTAGAGCCAATCAGCTTGGTCATCAGTGATGATACCTCTTCTGTAGTCATTTCAAAAATGGCTGAGTAGTAGGCCTAGACAATGGATATCTATATGTTATCCATAGAAGCAACCTTGAGAATAACGACGTCACCATTATACATGATCCTCAATCATTTGGTTCAGTCTCTCATTTAAGTTCGGATCTTGATGAGACCTTGATTCCCTGGCTTAAGTTATCGCCCTATTAGTGTCGTAGTGTCAGTACACTAGAGACACTTTCTGGTTGGAACTGAATAGAGAGTTCATAAATGAACTTTCCCATCCAAACAACATTGTTGTAAGCTTCTATATGGAGATATATTTTGCATGCACGATGGAACACACTAAAGTTATTACTTTTAATGTTTCCACCCAAATATCTCTTTAGTCATAATAAAGAGATATCTGATTATCTCTTCATTCATAATGAAGAAACATCCAATGATGGATTAGATTCATAATCTAATACATTTACGCTTCCATTACGTTACTCTAATTCTTCCTCATTCTTTGATGAATCTATCCTTTAGTATTTCTTAAATACTTAAGGACTCACTTGACAGTTGCCATGGTTCTGATCCTGAGCTTACACTGATATCGTCTTGTACCGTTCTAGGTACAACTCATATAAATGTTTTTCATACAATATGAAATACGTAAATCACCTTTCTGCATATGCATAAAGGATTCTATTTACGCATTATGTTTCTTCATGAGTCAAAAGGGTACGTTCCCTTTGAGAATAGCAACTTCCTAGTCTCACTAGAGTTGTCCTTTTGATTGAAGTTTATCATCATATGAGAAACTTCCTAGCATCTTTTATCTATCATTAGGGCTTGATATAATCCAATTATATCCTGAAATCTATCATTATAGATTTCCATCTCATGTATATAGACTATGTCTCCCATATACATTCTATCGTTATAAAATATTTAAAGTCATAACTTTAACGAACAAGAATTCCTTTTATTTCCAAAATTAGTATATCATATATATGTTCAAATTTAGGAATATGATTAACTCCCACTAATCTTTTGTAAACCTAGTAAACAAAAAATTCATTTACATCTTCATGAGAAATCAAACGATTTGATCTTTCTCTCATAAGACGCTTATAGCTCCCATATAGCTTGCTAAGATTCATGCTGGATTGATCTCTACAACTTACATGTCTTGTGATTCATAGTTTTAGACATATATTATCAAGACTATCTTGATAATGGTTTCGGAAACCCATATTATGTCCAAACATTGAATCACCGTTTGGTTGTAGCTAGCAACATTCGAATTAACAAAAACCAAGACTACGTCAAAGATGGTTTCTTTCAAGTCAACCAATCTTGTTGATTGTAGCCACCTTAAGCTACCAATTAGCTATGAAGGTTTCATTATTTCGGGTCAAATGATACTATACCATTTCCTTGAGTATATGTCGTATATACACTCAATGTAGTCATAAGGATTTTCATTCTTATTTCTTTCGAATTAAGAGGTGTAACTCTATGACATAGTCATAAAGTTCAAACCATTCAACTGAGACGGTTTATAATCCTTCTCGACTACCTTGGAGCTTGTGGTGCAAGAACTAGGTTGTTATATTTGTTGATCATCATCTTGTCTCTCAAAGAACCCATTCTATGGTAGGATTATAATGAATTATCCAACAATCAACATTTGTTAGTTGGTTTATAGAAGTGATATCCAAAAGTTAATTTAAGGATATCCCACAAGATTGTTCTCAAACAAATATTGCTTATTAGCACACAACCCCAAATCTTAACACAATTAAGACTTATCTTTCTTTCCAACTACATCCTATGGAGTCATGAAAATTTTGGAAGATCTTCTAATTGACAATCATATTGTCTTAGAAGTATATATCCTATATATGGGTAATTGATAACATCCAACAAACTAAATCTTATTCAAGTTTGTTCTTCTCCTAATGGAGAAATCCATTATCTTATGATGCTTCTTTCCTTGACATCTTTCAAGGAAACTATTCTAAAGTGTTACCTTTCCTTGGATCAAATCTAAGGAGGTAAATACTTTAGACATCTTACTCATCAACCTACATTCTTGAATTCTTTGAAACTGTTTGCAAAGTATTCGGACTTGTGTTTATTCAAAGTAAACGATAGTCCAACCGAGAGCGATCTTCGGTGAATGTCATACAACATGAGTAGTATTATGTTTTGGACAAGTGCCACTAACATCTAAGTGAATTAACCTCAACAACTTTGTGATTCTTTCTTCCTTTCCAAAAGAATAAAGATTCAAACATTTTGCCTCTATACAATTTTAACAAGAAGATATTGGATTCGGATCTAACGATCCAAAACATCCATCTATGACCAACTCGTAATTTATGTTTTAGAGGTATCACAACTCAGTTGAGATTAGTCACTACCTTGCAACCTTTTAGGTTTTAAGCATCGTTATATTCTAAACAGTTAACACTACCGCATCATCTCTACTATAGAGACAATCAATTAGATTACAATAATCCAATCATTCATTAATAAAGAACAATGTTTTGTCAAACAAAACATTTATCCATCTCTCATAGTGACGGAATTAAGTTCCTTAACGTTGGAATTTAAAGACAATATTTGGTTTTTCCAATTTCTTTTGTAGTTCATATGAGGATGTAAGTACAATCTGCTTTCGCAGAGATCTATATTTTATTCACGTTCCGAATGTGAAGTACTTTTTCTTCTCTCATTAATCTTCTATTTCTTATTAGCTACACTTTTACAACGATTGTAAAACATAGTTACTAATACGGAATCAAGCATTCAAGTAGAAGAACCAACGGTTTTGAACTATTCAAGAACAATTTACAACACCTTCGAAAGGTGTGTTCTTGACACTTGCAAGACATTTCTTGCAAATACCCCTTCCAATGTCTATCCTTTCATAAAGACAGTTTGTTCCCTTAGAGTTATTTTGACTTCTTCATTTGACTTCTTCTTTGACTACAATAGTCATGGTCCCTAAACTCCCATTATCTCTCTTGAAACTTATTTCAATTGTGTTATACACATCAAACGATTTAGATAGCGTGTGGTTATTGTTCACTATATAGTTTACAATAAACTTAGTGAACCATTTGGATAGGACACAAAGGTGAAGTCATTGCCTAGTTTCCGTCTCGTGAGTCTCGTGAAGTGGTTTAACACTTCAACACTCAATGATTTAAAATCATCATAAGTCCATGTTGATGGACTATTTTTGTCAATCAACCATTATGTTCTAAACATAATTACAAACTATCAAGAGTTGTTCAGGGCAACTCTCATTCTTCATACAACAATTTCTAAGTGAAGAATTATGGCTTATAAAGTGTCCATACCCTTATGCTTACTTCTCAAGTTCCTTGTTCATATAACAAAGAAACAAGCACTAAAGTTTGCATTAACTAAGAGTTGTTCAAAGCAACTCTTATTTCTTCATACAACAATTTGTGATTGAAGAATTATGACATTAAAAGTGTTGTCCTCTTTATGATAGACTTATCTAACATGTTCTTCCAATGTTACATTATCAATAGGAAGATTGTGAGGATGAGACTACTTAGGTACATATACAAGCCATTAAAGACAATCTATGCGTTTGCAAATATATTGGTAAATAAATACATAACGAATATAAATTGATTGATTTTAATCCATTTGATCCGGGTCTTTAAATCAAATAGCACCACCCACTACTTTTGGCAAATTCCATATCCCTCATCGAAATTCGAGAGTTTTTTGAGAAAACTTTTAGTAGGGTATGGGAGACTCACCATTACCAAGCCCACCTCACAATGATATGATGTTGGCTAGCATCAATAATAATGAGAGAGTACGCTTACTCATTTGCATATCTTGCAAGTACCCATCTTATTTGGCCTCTAGAGAATGAAGCCTCACAATGATATGATGTTGGCTAGCATCAATAATAATGAGAGAGTACGCTTACTCATTTGCATATCTTGCAAGTACCCATCTTATTTGGCCTCTAGAGAATGAAGCCTCACAATGATATGATGTTGGCTCCATTGCACTTAGTTAAGTCATTCCCACCATGTAAGTTCGAGTAGGGGTTCAAGAACAACCTCACAATGATATGATGTTGATCATTCTCGTTGCCTACCTTCACAACATCATGTATGCATATAGAATTCCTCCTGAGTGTAAGCACGTACTTTGTACTCCCCCATGATAGGGTGAAGTCGGTGTACGAGTTATAAACGATCGGAGCCTACCACGGTGGAAGGCCACGAAAGAATGTTCAAAGAACTCTCACACTTATCAACTTAATAATGGTTTGGTTGAGGGTTTTAGGTCTCATCACATATAAGCATGCATTTTAATCTTATTAAAACAATTTGGTCATATTACAACTATTGGTCCATTTGTTTGATTTAGTTGTATATGATACTCCCACTATGCTTATAAAACGATTTTTAAAGCAAGAGTATATGATACTACTAACATTAGCTTTGCATTCATTTGATGGACTATATAGTTGCCTTAGGGCCTTAGGATGACTATGAACCTTTGATTAGATCCAACACGAGCCTAGTGTTGAATCTCGGTCTAGGGATGGTGATTGATTTTAGTTATGCATTTAATCATATTAAGACATGTTTTTCCTATTAGGCGTTGGACCAAACTACTCCAATTTCATGCATATCAAATAAAACAAGAAAATGAGTACTTCAAAGTAAAGAAGAGTTTATGCTCTTTTACAACATTTAATCAAAGCAAATTACTTTAAAGTAAAGAAGAGCTTATGCTATTTTACAACATTTGAACATATCAAATTACAACCAAAATCTAATCTACACATTCCCATGGTTCAAACAAATTTGAGACGGCCTTTCACATAGCTCAATTATCGTAGGCTTAGGTTCATAATCACCATTTCTTTAATTAATTAACGCTTTAACTAATTAAACTTGAATGCAACATTGTCATTTGGTTTTTGTATACATAGAATTGATTTAAATGGAGCTAAATGAAATGAAAATCCAATTCTCATTTAAAGATACAAAACTATTTTGTTCTCAACTAATTTGGGCCGAAAAACAATAACCTCAACCATTGGGCTATTTTGCAAAACACAAACTATTGACGCCACTTTGTAAAAACACAAAAGTCTACTACTTCATGTAATTACAACTAGAACCAAAAAATTTCATCAAATACAAAAACTTCATTAAAGGAGCAAAACATTTTGTCCTTTAGTGATTTTGGGCCTTTATGTAAAAACGTAAACTTTTGGGTCAAAATACAAATACACAAAAGTATCCAAACTTTATGTAATTGCATAAAAGCCCCAAAAGTACCATATTTAAAAGGGTGGCCGATTGGTGAGAGATGGTGACATAAAACTTTTGAATTTTTCAACAAAAGGTGAAAAAGTGATTGGTAGGTTTGAAAAAGTGATTTCCATAAAACATGGTTCATTGAATCAAGGAAAAGTAAAAGGTTGTAAGAAAATAGGTATGGGTGTCCACACCTAGTGATGATTGAAAAACATATCATCCATCACCAAAACAAGACCTTTTGTAAACAACCAAAAACTTTTGAATCAAAATTCCCAACCTTTTTGTTCCTGCCAAAAACATAACGAGAACAATGAAGAACATCCATGAAAACCCATAAGAGCTCCATGAACATTTTTCACCCAAAGACACCCCAAAAACTCTCAAACTTAAGGGAAATAACATATTACCATACTAGGGTACTTAGGGGTTCCTAATGTCACTTTAAAACACTTTTAACCAGACAAACATGAACCCAAAAATCCACCCTTTGGATTTGGCCGAATTTCCCAAAAAACATGGCACCAAATTTTAGCTCCAAAATTCATGCTCATATGAACTACATCTACAACATTTGAGATGACAAATTTTCCAATAAAATTTACAATTTTCCAATAAAATTTACATTCAAAGAAGCAAGAATAAAGCTTGTAACAATTACAACATTCAAATCAAAGACTATGAACTACAAAACCCAAAAGGATTCACCAACTACCAGACCTAGGCTCTTGATACCACTTGAAGGAAATTTTGTGAAAACATGTTCATTTGAGCAACATCTATGGCATGCAATTAACAATTAAAGGCGGAATCATGCTTGTATGCACTAAAAAACAAAACATTACCCATGAAATTCAAAGCCTAGTAGTTATGTGAACCAAGACTCAACTCAAGAACAAAGTGAGTTGAGAAATTTTATACCTTTGTTGATTCATCTTTGCATAAGCAAAGGCTAATCACCCAATGAGAGGACCTCATTCCTTGCTTCTTAGCTCCATGGATTTCTTGGATGAGGATGATTGAAAGGATTCTCCAAGTTCCCAAAGTTGAGAACCTCTAATTTTCCACACCAAGGAGAGCATTGATGAAGAGATGAGTGACCTAGAGGAAATAAGATTGCTAGATAAATTCCTCTAGGGTGGCCGTCCTCTTAGAGAGAAAAGGGAGCTTGTGTTCTCATATTTTCTCCAAAAGAAACCCTAATGAAGAAAAGGCTATAAAGTCACATTTATATCTACCTTCATTGGAGTGGCAAACTTGTAATAAGTCCAAAACCCACTCCATTATCATCATGGCCGGCCTCCTATGGTCTTTGGGTTGTTTGGGCCCTCTTGAATCTTTATTTATTAAGTTGTCATAGAACTTAAGTTAATGTGCTTGACATTCGAAGCTCATTGGGCCTTGAGGCCCAAAACTAACCCGATGTCTAAAATGAACTTATTCGTTTGATTAAGTAACATATTAATTAATCCTTGCCATATACAATTAAACCTTTAATTGTTCTTACTCAACTCTGTTGTTTCTTCAATCTCTACCTTACACGGTGTACGATCCATTAGGTTCATTTTAGCGAGACAGTGGGCGATTAAAACTCTTTCAAATTGATTGTAAATTGAAACTTATTTTCAATTATCCCTTTAGTGATTATACACGTTTAGGACTTCCACAAACCATGAGTGACACCTAGCAGTATGTCATGGTTACCCAAGCTAATCAGAAGAGGTGGAGAACCTATTCAGTTTAGGATTACAATGCAATACGGTCTTTCTCTAATACAATACTCTTGACCACATTGTTTGGTTTGATAGTTTATTCATGTCTACTATCCAATGTGATTAATTTACTTATATGATTACCTTGAATATGATTTGGAACGACTTCCTAAATCTCATTCATACTTTGGCCAGAGATTCTTAATCATATCATAAAGCATTCTCCCTCAAACGGTTTGAAGGTTAGAGATCCCTTGTTGCGCATTCACTTGCCTTCATGACTAAGTGGCTTAACCCCAACTATACCGTGGACACCCTCTGATGGAGTGACTTTAACATAGTTAAAGATCAAGAACCTAATCGCAAGACAACTATGATGCCTCAGGTCAAAGGATTACTTTGCATTATCCCAACCATGGTTCTCATGTGACACGAGTATGAGAACTTCTTGTTGATCGCGTTCAGTGAACTCATTCTTTATTGAGCACATACGTACTTGTCTTGGTGTCAGTCACACCAATGACTCGACACCAGTCACTCTCCCTGAGAGAAGACATAACACGTACTGATATTAACGGATTGTCAATACCCAATTGGCAATCTTATGATCAAGAACGTTTAGGATATGTATATGAAAGAGAATGGTCTCATGAATCTAACTTCTTTAGATTACATTCTCCTAATTACATATTCCTTGGACTTATCGTTTAAGCATATAACATTTATATGAGATGGCTTAAAACAATAATCTTTGCCCTTGATATTAAACTAGATTAGTTTAACATGTGAAATGTCCGTAAAGTATCATCATATGATTGGTTTTAGGGCACATTTCCAACACCAATTGCAACTGCTTCGGTGGAAAGAGCTTTTTCTGCTATGACAATTGTGAAAACACCATTGCGTAACAAAATGGGAGATCAATGGTTGAGTGATAGCATGATTGTTTACATTGAGAGAGATGTATTTGTTTTTATTGATAATGAGCCTATCATACGACTTTTTCATGACATGAAACCTCGCCGGCAACAATTGTAATTTGTTTGTATTGATTAATTATGAAAGGCATTACTATATAAAAAGATTTAGTTGTTGCCATTTTTCTTTAACCTTTCACTCTTTTAAGTTTACCCCTCCCCTCGAGAAATCCTGGCTTCGCCAGCCGGCTCCTTCCACTCTATACAACAATGAAAAGTATACATGAATTTTTAAAACGGATCACATACACTATTTAAAAGCAAGCTATTTCTGATTCAATTGACGTATTTACACGTTTTATGGCCAAATTTTTTAACATTTCCAGTTAGTGACCAATTTCTTTCAAGAAATTTCCAAGCACTTTCAATCAAGTACTTTTTATAATTCCTAAAAAATAAAATCAAGTCAGTTTCACACTAAAATGTCATATCCTTCACTATTGGAGATTGCCTAAGATTTGAAATCTATCTTTCCGTGGCTATCGGAAGGTCATAAGAGAGCCCAAAGCTTAGAGTGAAAGCAAGCAAGAAAAACTTGTGTGGAGGTGACTAATCATATTATTCATATGAGAGTAACTTCCGTACCAATATAGCGGTGATGACACGTACTTTAAAATGTATTTACTATGATTATTAAAAAGATTTTTTGCGTTTCTTGTAGATATATGTATATAGGAAACTATAGGTTTAGCATGCGACTTCCACGTGAGGTGCTTGTAAATAGTCAGTCATGCGGTTTGTATCTATCAGCTGATCAAAATTTACCAGCTTGCCACCCAAACCAACCAATTAGAAACCAGCAGAATAAGCCGCAGAAGACGAAGAAGAAAATGTTAATGATCTGCGGCACAAGTACCACATAGTCCGATTCATAGGGATTGGCAAAATACCATGAGTTTGGGAAATCGCGATTATGGGTATGGTTAACCGTTTATAAACGATTATAGGTATAGGTATAACTATTTATGCAATTACTCAACGGGTAAACGGTTGTAAAGGTATGAACATAAACAATAATGGGTAAATAGACGTAGTTATCTATCTGCCATAACCATTGTCCATCCCTAGTCATGATCACGATGACGATGACGTTGAAAACTTGAATGAACCCAATCAACTCCATATCTCTATGTCTTTAGATCAGATAGAAAAAGAATCTTAACTACAGTTGCACCTGAGACTAGATCAAAGTTTAGTCCTTATTAGGGGGAGGTATATGCACAAAGTTTCAAACGTCCAGGGAGGACAAAAATTGAAAATTTGGAGACAAGGATTAGTCACTTTCACATACTTAAAAAATATTTGATAATTAATAATGCTTACTATTTTAAAAATTTCTTTTAAATATGCTTAATTAAAAGAAAAAGTTGTCCACATCAATTTTTGTAAGGATCTTTCAATAAAATATACTTACAAACGACGACCCAAAAAAATCACTAGAGATTAGACCAAAAAAAAAAACATAAAAAATATAAAGACAAAATTGCTCAAGCACTTTCCTTGCAGAAACCATGTGCGTTCAAACGGAAGAAAATGTTATAATATATGACATCTAGTTGAGGACTTAAAAGAAAGAAAGGTGAAATTAAGAATGAATACATGGATGCAGCTCCTCCTGATGCGTGGAAGTTTCCTGGTGTTAGTGGAGGACAGAGTCAGCCGACTCCCACTCTACACAACAATGCAAAGTATATTTTATTTTTTAAAGCGGATTACATATACACATTAAATTCTTTCAAATTTTTCAGCGCACATTTATACTTAACCGTTAAAGTCAACAGTTAAATTCAACAATGTATATCATTCATTGATGTATCTTATAATTTTTCCAAGTCAGCCAATATTCAACTTAGTGAATATGCAATAATCAAATTCAATGGCCATATTCTGGCAAGAGAAAATTTTATACATATATTATTATCAAAATGAGAAAGGACAGAATTAACAATGCATAGAAATCATCTCTTAAATTCTTTGGCGTAAATCTATATCCAATTGTTAAATTCAACAATGCGTCTCATGCATTGATGCACCTCAGAATTTGTAAAATTCCGTTCCTGGATTTCACCGTTATAATATACGTATTTGTATTATTGAGATTTTATATTATTTTTCGAGAATTTATTTTAATTTGTTTGAATTAAAATTTTAATTAAATTAGTTACGAAGTTTGAAGTTTGGAGATTAATTATTTAAAATCCGTGGACCTTTCGAGGTCACAATTTATATCGTTGAATAGATTTCGAGATCACGAACGTATAGGTGGAAGCCGCTTACGAGTCCGAGTTTTAACGGTATAATTACGGATATTTGAAATTGTGTTACTAATCTTTATATTTTAATTTATTTTAAAACTCCCACATAGTGGGAGAGTGACCAGGGAGAAATGGGAAATAAAAGGGAACGGACAGAAAAAAAAAAGGGGGGGGAGGATGGTCTGATTTTGATCCGTTTTTGGGCATTTTCGACCCTTTTGACCCATAAACTTGACCCGCTCATATCTTCTTCATCCGAGCTCTGTTTTGGGTGATCTTGGTGTCCATGGAAAGCTCTTGAAGAGCCCTACGACCCTGCGGTGTTAGATTTCCCATTTTCTGATCCACTTTTCCAGTTCGAGGCAGCAAAGTCCCGTGGGTTTTCTGGCGATTGTGTCATTTTTCCGGTGATTCCGGCAACCATTTCCTTCGAGTGAGGTATGAAACTTCATCTACTCTTCATAATCTCCAAGTTGGTATGCTTGGTTTATGCTTTCGTATTCGTTTTAGAGTTGGGTGTTTAAAACCCTAGAAACTCGGTTTTCCCCGATGAATTTGGATCGTTTCCGGTTAGAATTTGTTGTTGGCCTAGTTGTGAATAATGTTTCCCTTGTTGAGATCTTTATTCTTGTAAATATGAGAATTTTTGGAAAAAGTCGGATTTTCCAATGTGTGGCATTCGATTTATGAAATGTTGTTGGTTGAGTGTATTTAGATAGGTCCACCACTTGGATATTCTAACAGTTGACGATACTTTAAATTCTTATATTTATATCATTTGTGAATATGGCTTGGTGTTATAAATGCGATTTCTATTGAAATGTGATATTATATATTTAGTCGTAGACATATGCTTATTAGCATGATTTGGCTTGTGTACTGATGATGGTTGTGATATATGTGAGTTTAATTATCCTTTTAGTAATGTGAATGATGAGTATGCTTATTTTCATGACAATGTGATCCTAGAATCCTATTAGAGGTATGTTGTAGCACTTATATGCTGGGGTGACATATTAGTGGTGACCTCGAGAAGTTGATGGTGTAGGCGACTACGTTGTAACTCATAGGGGTTGAGATGTGCATATTGAGGTGTTGAGTTTACTGCACCATGTAGTAGTTGTACATTGATGGTCCTGCTTGGTATATCCGCATTGGGGGACCATACGCATTCCAGGAGTGATCATGCTTGGTATATCCGCATTGGGTGATCAATACCTACCTGATTATTTTGACCCTGCTTGGTTAATCCGCATTGGGGGGTCATTAGTGGTCCTGCTTGGTTAATCCGCATTGGGGGACCATACTATATATGGATCGCGCTTAGTTAACTCGCGTTGGGTAATCCTTATGGCCATGTATGCTTAAGAATGATCATGCTTGGTTAATCCGCATTGGGTGATCATTTCCTAATAGTTGTAGGGATGACTCTGCTTGGTTAATCCACATTGGGGGGTCACTGCCTACTTGGTTACTTTCTTAAAGGTGGCTCTGCTTGGTTAATCTGCTTTGGGGGGGGCACTTCTTGTTTGGTTACTTATGTGGGCTTCAGTTAAATTGCGTCCCCCTAGCCCTAGTTTTAATGTACATATGAATGATGGTTTTTGAGAATCTTGATGGTTTGAATGGGATAAGTTGTTGGATGTCTAGGTGACTTCTTCGGAGTTGTTAGAGACTTGATTATGTTTTCATATTTACGAACTTATATTTGAGGTTATAAACTATGATCAATGGTCTTTCTTTTTATAGATTATCTCATACTTGTAATTTGGTTCCGTGGAGTGGTCCGGAACCCAGTGTTGTTGGATTCCGTTGAGTGGTTCGGAATCCTTGCTATTGCTCATTTCCATAAGGTTATCTTAGAATCCTAGATTCGAGTGAATGAGAATTACGCACAATGGTTCTTGTGCATACAAAATTAGAATTATCATGTTATTATCCATAACTCAAGTAGGGAATTATGTAGAGTTCTTTAATTAAACTCGTGAAATGATGTGCTATCTTACTGATTGATTAACGTAATTAAATATTAATATTGTGCTTCGTGATTCCCTGATATGTTACAAGCTATGGATAAAGATATAATGTTGGAAGCATAGTGATTGGTATGATGTAGTGAAATATGATTTGACTTGTGAATTGGAAATGGTTGTGTCATGTGATTGAAATGCCTATTGAATTGCTTGGGAGATGTGAGATCTAGTAATGGACCGATAACCCATTGTGATGGGGATTTATTGCTCAATATCAGTTCGTTTTGTTGAGTCTTCGTGAATTGAGTAACTTGAATCCTGTCTTGTTCATTCGAGCCGTAGTTATGCTTCTTGGACTTCCGTTTGGTTCTGTTGAATGGTTCGGAACTAAGTTCTGTTTGGATTCCGTTGAGTGATGGTTCGGAATCCCTTATACTCTGCGATTCTGTTGAGTGATGGTCCGGAATCGTATCCTGGTTTGGATTCCGTTGAGTGATGGTTCGGAATCGTATCATTGACTTGTTAGTTCCTTGGATTGATATCAACTTCTGAGATGTAGGCTTCGGCCAAAATGTGTCACTCTAGCCCTGCATTTTGGTATATGATGTGTTGTTGATTGATGTGATTGTGTAATAATGTTGGTTGTGATTTTTGTCATTATAATTAGACTCGTTGACTATTTTGGCTAGAGAATAGCATGGTGATCCATTGATTGTTCTTTGAGATGTTGCATATTATGAAATGGAGAATCATGTGAAATGTAGTGATTTATATGAAGGATGAAGTGGAAAATATATGTGTCGGCATAGCATACCTGCGTGCATGACAAGATGATAGTTGTGTATGGCTTGTGGTTGATGCGTAGTGTGGTACCCTATGTTTTTTTCACTATAAGTATTTTACGAAAAGATTAAAGTTTGACGAATGTTGAACTACGAAGGCTTGATCCCTATTGAGGGTACGTAGGCAGTCTAACGAAGAGGTTAGATGCAGCCATAAATTGTACGAAAAATGCTATGAAATTTGAATCTTGATTTATGCTTTGTACATATCCCGGAGGCGGGGTATGTTAGATGTACAGGTATTGGTGACGTCACGTGTCGATTCTGGACGTATGTTGGGATTGGGGCGTGACAATTTTAATGGTATCAGAGCAAATGATCCTACTCTATGTTATGCAACCATTTCGAGTCATGTTGGCATGAATTACAATATGCATTGTGGTTGTATGATTTCATAATTTTTGGGCATAAAGATGCATTCATGTGATATATGGACACATATATATTTGAGATACATATATGAATTACATTGTGTTGTAGTGAAATTTCCATGGTGATTATGAAAGATCTCATTAATGGAAATTATGATTTGTATTAATATTGCATTACTTCCATGTTCTTTGAGTAATGAGAAAGTTATGTGAAATATATATACGTTGTGAATTATTATGAAGTGAAGTGAATTGGATTGATATTATGTTATGTATTATGAAAATTTTGAATGTTAGAACAATAATGAGATTGTGACCTGTGCCAATGAGAATTATTGAATTGGGCAGAAAAAGGCCGAGGAGATGTTATATGGGCAAAAAGTCCGTGGATGTGGATTTGGGCAAAAAGGCCTAAAGATGTGTACAACAACAACAACAACAACAACAAAGCCTTTTCCCACTAAGTGGGGTCGGCTATATGAATCCTAGAACGTCATTGCGCTCGGTTTTGTGTCATTTCCTTCGTTAGATCCAAGTACTCTAAGTCTTTTCTTAGAGTCTCTTCCAAAGTTTTCCTAGGTCTTCCTCTACCCCTTCGGCCCTGAACCTCTGTCCCGTAGTCACATTTTCGAACTGGAGCGTCAGTAGGCCTTCTTTGCACATGTCCAAATCACCGGAACCGATTTTCTCTCATCTTTCCTTCAATTTTAGCTACTCCTACTTTACCTCGGATATCCTCATTCCCAATCTTATCCTTTCTCGTGTGCCCACACATCCCACGAAGCATCCACATCTCCGCCACACCCATTTTATGTACGTGTTGATGCTTCACCGCCCAACATTCTGTGTCATACAACATCGCTGGCCTTATTGTCGTCCTATAAAATTTTCCCTTGAGCTTCAATGGCCTACGACGGTCACACAACACGCCAAATGCACTCTTACACTTCATCTATCCAGCTTGTATTCTATGGTTGAGATCTCCATCTAATTCTTCGTTCTCTTGCACGATAGATCCTAGGTAGCAAAAACGGTCGCTTTTTGTGATCTTCGCTAGATTGCTCTGGTTATTAGTATGGATAAGTATATAAATTGATAGAGATAGGAAAGCAAATACAAGATGTACGTGGTTCACCCAGATTGGCTACGTCCACGGAATAGAGGAGTTCTCATTAATTGTGAAGGGTTTACACAAGTACATAGGTTCAAGCTCTCCTTTAGTGAGTACAAGTAAATGATTTAGTACAAATGACATTAGGAAATATTGTGGGAGAATGATCTCGTAATCACAAAACTTCTAAGTATCGGAGTGTGGTATCGTCTTGACTTGCCTTATCTGTCTCATAGGTAGATGTGGCATCTTCTCTGGAAGTACTCTTCCTCCATCCAGGGGTGGTTAACTGGTGGAGATGCACAAGGTAATGTATCAATTTTACTTGAAGCTTACTTGTAGTTTCAAGCTTGGTCAAGTGCGATACAAACCATGTAGTAGGAGTCCCCCAAGTCGCCGAGCTAGGGGATCTGCTGAAAGAGGTGACAGACAAGGTAAGTAATCAGAGCTCCGGCTGATTGTTCACATTTTCCCTATCTTGCAGGCAGCATGAAAGATAAAGAGAAGAAAAATGAGAAGAGATGATATGGGATACTTTTGCTTTTGAAGAAGTAACTTTCCACAGGCTTATTCTTGAACTGAGCTGGAGGGTTTTCTGGTTTCCTCCAGAGTATAAGGCCGACTGAAGAATTTGAGGGTCAAAACAAGTCCATCAAATCTAGAGTACGTTCGACCCTGCTGATATGGGCTACTTTTGCTTTGACAGAGTAATGGATGTATCGGCACGTGTGCTGTTACGCTTGTCTCCACATGCTTCATTGTATCCTTCTCCCTTGCCCTATCTGTTCCTCAGGCAAATGCGGTATCTTCCCTGAAAGCATAAGATGTTGAAGATGAGTACTCGAGAGCAATGTCAGGTAAGTAATCAGGTATGGGGTTCTAGGCAGTCAGTTCCTGGCTAGAAGCTTGATTCCAAGTGCTGACTGATTGCTCTTTTTCTCCTTGTCTTGCAGGTAAGAACAAGGTCGAAGGAAAAGACAGGGAAAAAGCATGATATGGGATACTCTTGCTTTTAACCCTGATGATATGAGATATTCTTACTCTAGTATAGCTTGTTTGCAGAGGTATTATCGGGGGGAAAGAAAGCTGAATATTTCGAAAGGCTTCGTTGGGAGTGCCCTCTCAGATATGAGGAAGGGTTGAGCATTTTTGCAGGTCTGCCTGTCCGTTGGGGATGGAGGTCGACATATATAGAAGTCTCCTTAACAACAAGTAGTAATGTTATTCCTTTACCCTACTTGGTCATAGCACGGTAGTGGGAGCTGCCAGCTTCACATGTTTTAACTCTGTCAGAGCACTTTGAAAAAGTGGTCTGTGGTATCTGGAAAGCTGATGTTGCGTGTGAAGATTACAGACAGCTTTATCCAAGGAGATCCGGCTCTTGAAGTTGGGAAAGTGTTGCCTCTTCGGTTTTCGAACAAGCAATTCTATCGGGGATCTGGCTCTCGAGATTCGGAGAACGATGCCTCTTCGATTTTTGAGAAAGCAATCATGCTGGGGGTCTGGCTCTCAAGATTCGGAGAGCGGTGACTCTTCGATTTTTGAGAAAGTAATCATGTTGGGAGTCTGGCTCCCGAGATTCGGAGGGCGGTGCCTCTTCGATTTTGGAGTAAGCAATCTTTTTGGGAGTGTTTTCTCGAATGTGAGTAAAGGTTGGGCATGTTTGCTAGTCTACCTTGCCACGAAGCACAGAGGTTGACACACAGGGACTTTCCAATTATCCAGCAGTGGTACTGTTCCTTTACCCTTGTGGGTAATAATATGGTAGCTAGACCTTCAAAATTTATGTGTCTAAACTTTGTTAGTGCTGTTTCTTTGCTATTCTTTTACCCTTCTTGGTTAGAGCGATGTAGTGGGAGCTGCAAGCTTCACGTGCTCAACTTTGGCAGAGAACTTTGGCAAAGTTATTTGTGGTACCCATGAGCTACTGTTGTGTGTGGGAAGTGGGTGATTGAACAGTAAGACTCATGTGCTTTCTACTTCACCAGAAGTCTTCGACATAATGCCCATAATTTTCGCAAAGCTGGGTGTGCGTGTGACAGGTGCTGACAAGGCTGGAAAAGTAGGTGCCTCTTCGATTTTTGAGATCGACCCTTGTGGTCTCTGAGCAGCCCAGCTTTTGAGAAAGCAAGCGCCTCTTCGATTTCTGAGATCGGCCTTTGTGGTCTTTGAGCAACCCAGCTTTTGAGAAAGCAAACGCCTCTTCGATTTTGAGATCGACCCTCGTGGTCTCTGAGCGGCCCAACTTTTGAGAAAGCAAACGCCTCTTCGATTTCTGAAGCTTCGTCGAGTGCAGATTTTTATAGGGGTTGACATTAAGTTCCAAAGCACACTTGAATCTCAACCAGTAGAAGCTCCATTCTTGCACTTCTAAGATCTTGATTTGTCCGACCTCTTTTCTCTTCAACACCTTTGAAAATGTATGGCCCCTCCGACCGTCATTTTGACTTGAACCTTGTTGAAGAGGCAGCCCCGCCTTCTCCAGACAACATATGGCGATCATCATTCGTCTCCCTTACTGGTCCTCTTACCGTTGGGGATTCCGTGATGAAGAATGATATGACTGCTGCGGTGGTGGCCAGGAACCTTCTCACTTCCAAAGATAACAGACTACTTTCCAAACGGTCTGATGAGTTAGCTGTTAAGATTCTTTGGCTCTCAGTGTTCAGTGTGCAGGTTCTGTGTCTAATATGGCCCAACGCCTATTTGCTCGAACCCGCCAAGTTGAATCATTGGCTACTGAAGTGATGAGTCTCAAACAGGAGATTAGAGGGCTCAGGCATGAGAATAAACAGTTGCACCGGCTCGCACATGACTATGCTACAAACATGAAGAGGAAGCTTGACCAGATGAAGGAATCTGATGGTCAGGTTTTACTTGATCATCAGAGATTTGTGGGTTTGTTCT
Source organism: Malus sylvestris (assembly GCF_916048215.2). Lineage (NCBI taxonomy): Eukaryota > Viridiplantae > Streptophyta > Magnoliopsida > Rosales > Rosaceae > Malus > Malus sylvestris. The sequence goes on from NC_062264.1 coordinate 26,850,270, forward strand.
AAAGGCATTTATTGCCTTCGTCTTCTGGGGCTGTACCGTGTAATGAAGCTCCAAATGATCAACCTCTGATGCCTCCTCCTTCTAGGGTTCTGTCCAGTACTGAGGCTCCGAATGATCCCCCTCCGGTGCCTTCTCTTTCTGGGGCTCTACCGACTGCTGAGACTTCTCCTAAGCAATCTTTGTGAATGCTCCCTCTTGTTTGTTTATTTTGACTTATATATATGTACATATTTGTAGCTTATCGGGGATATCAATAAATAAGCTTTCCTTCATTTCAACGTATTGTGTTAAATACACCAAAACCTTCTTCGCTAAGTTCTTTGAATTTTCTTTTGTTGAAGCTTTGTGAGTGGAGCATGTAGGTTGAGGTAGTGTTCCCTTAATTTCCTGAGTGAGGAAAACTTCTCGGTTGGAGACTTGGAAAATCCAAGTCACTGAGTGGGATCGGCTATATGAATCTTAGAACGCCATTGTGCTCGGTCCTGTGTCATGTCCTTCGTTAGATCCAAGTACTCTAAGTCTTTTCTTAGAGTCTCGTCCAAAGTTTTCCTAGGTCTTCCTCTACCCCTTCGGCCCTGAACCTTTGTCCCATAGTCGCATCTTCTAATCGGAGCGTTAGTAGGCCTTCTTTGCACATGTCCAAACCACCGTAACCGATTTTCTCTCATCTTTCCTTCAATTTCGGCTACTCCTACTTTACCCCGGATATCCTCATTCCTAATCTTATCCTTTCTCGTGTGCCCACACATCCAACGAAACATCCTCATCTCCGCTACACCCATTTTGTGTACGTGTTGATGCTTCACCGCCCAACATTCTGTGCCATACAGCATCGCCGGCCTTATTGTCGTCCCATAAAATTTTCCCTTGAGCTTCAGTGGCATACGGCGGTCACACAACACGCCGGATGCACTCTTTTACTTTATCCATCCAGCTTGTATTCTATGGTTGAGATCTCCATCTAATTCTCCGTTCTTTTGCAAGATAGATCCTAGGTAACGAAAACGGTCGCTCTTTGGTATTTCTTGATCTCCGATCCTCACCCCTAACTCGTTTTGGCCTCCATTTGCACTGAACTTGCACTCCATATATTCTGTCTTTGATCGGCTTAGGCGAATACCTTTAGATTCCAACACTTATCTCCAAAGGTTAAGCTTTGCATTTACCCCTTCCTGAGTTTCATCTATCAACACTATATCGTCTGTGAAAAGCATACACCAAGGAATATCATCTTGAATATGTCCTGTTAACTCATCCATTACAAAAAGGCCTAAAGATGTGTGATTGGACAAAATGACCGTGAACGATGAGTTGGGCGAAATGACTCGTGAAATGTGAAGGAATGAATGAGTGGGCACAAGACCCAGTACTTCCGGAAGAAAAGCTCCTTGTGCGAGCATGAAAATTTCTCCATTTATTTTTAGTGGAGACGAATAAAATTGTGAAATGAGATTTGAGTTCGCTTACTATAAACGAATTTCTAGTTGTGTGAGACATGAAGATTTTAGGGTTGATGAAAAGAATGGATGAGGAAAGTTTTTAATTACAAATTTGATTGTTTTGGTTGCCGTAGTCTTGGGTTGGCATGGTTGGATTCGATGTTGTGAAACAAAAATTGATGACGAGCACTTATTCTCGTGGCTGTGTGATTAATAAGATTTAGTATGTGAGCCAATAGAGTTGTAATTTATCTAAATTTTTCTCCTTTGGTTAATGGACTGTGAATAGTACTATGGATGTGCGACTCACACATTTCTCATATCTGATTTGTCATTAATAATGTTTGGCTTGCAATTTTGACACTTACTTAGTCATTGATGATTATGGTTTGCATTTCTGGTATCTCGTTGGCCGAGGATGGTTATGGCTGACATTTATGATAATTGTTTTGATAGTGATGTGTATGTTGTGACTATTAAGCTAGTGGCTATTTTAGGCCATGAGAATTGTGGCTAAGGCGGTATTTATTTTGCCAATGAATATGAATAGAATTTCTAATAATTATCCTGCCAATAAAGATTGCTGGGAATCGGAGTATATGGGTGAGAATCATGACGATGTCTTCGTTGATCTATTCATTTTGAGTTTGAATAAACTCATAGGCTCAGGTTATGATTTTATTCACTATAAATGGAATGTTGGAGAAAGTTCGTAATTTGGTTGCTATAATTATAAGTATATTCATGAATTCTTGTTAATATGGACATTCTTTGTGCTTGCATAAATATGGATATGGAGGTCGTGTTGAGATGATGTTAATTGTATTTGTGAGTTATGGTTCGATGTCGTTGAACTTGATTTTAGCTAAATTCGAGTGTAATTAAGGTGTGAATGCCATTTATGCATCATTATATGTGGCTAGGTGGCATTAGTGGATATGGATGATTGTGAAATAGTGGTGTTCGTATGATTGAATTATTGTTGGAAGTGACATTAGGCTTGTACAAAGATTAGTGATGTTGTCGAGCTGGGATGAGGATGTTGTGTTTGTAAGCATATTATTATGTGCTGCCTTGATTACGGCGATTGTATTTGGGAAATGGTACTCGGAATTGTGGAACTTGTTGGTAACTAATTGTGTGGATGGTTGAAAAGATTGGCATTGGAAATTTCGAGGACGAAATTTTTTAAAGGGGGAAGAATGGATTTCACTGTTATAATCTACGTATTTGTATTATTGAGATTTTATATTATTTTTCGAGAATTTATTTTAATTTCTTTGAATTAAGATTTTAATTAAATTAGTTACGAAGTTTGAAGTTTGGAGATTAATTATTTAAAATCCGTGGACCTTTCGAGGTCACAATTTATATCGTTGAATAGATTTCGATATCACGAACGTATAGGTGAAAGCCGCTTGCGAGTCCGAGTTTTAACGGTATAGTTACGGATATTTGAAGTTGTGTTACTAATCTTTATATTTTAATTTATTTTAAAACTCCCACATAGTGGGAGAGTGACCAGGGAGAAATGGGAAATAAAAGGGAATGGACTAAAAAAAAAAAAGGAGGGAGGAGGGTCTGATTTTGATCCGTTTTTGGGCATTTTCGACCCTTTTGACCCATAAACTTGACCCGCTCATATCTTCTTCATCCGAGCTCCGTTTTGGATGATCTTGGTGTCCATGGAAAGCTCTTGAAGAGCCCTACGACCCTGCGGTGTTAGATTTCCCATTTTCTGATCCACTTTTCCAGTTCGAGGCAGCAAAGTCCCGTGGGTTTTCCGGCGATTGTGTCATTTTTCCGGTGATTCCGGCAACCATTTCCTTCGAGTGAGGTATAAAACTTCATCTACTCTTCATAATCTCCAAGTTGGTATGCTTGGTTTGTACTTTTGTATTCGTTTTAGAGTTGGGTGTTTAAAACCCTAGAAACCCGGTTTTACCCGATGAATTTGGATGGTTTCCGGTTAGAATTTGTTGTTGGCCTAGTTGTGAATAATGTTTCCCTTGTTGAGATCTTCATTCTTGTAAAATATGAGAATTTTTGGAAAAAGTCGGATTTTCCGATGTGTGGCATTCGATTTATGAAATGCTGTTGGTTGAGTGTATTTAGATAGGTCCACCACTTGGATATTCTAACAGTTAACGATACTTTAAATTCTTATATTTATATCATTTGTGAATATGGCTTGGTGTTATAAATGTGATTTCTATTGAAATGTGATTTTATATATTTAGCCGTAGACCTATGCTTATTAGCATGATTTGGCTTGTGTACTGATGATGGTTGTGATATATGTGAGTTTAATTATCCTTTTAGTATTGTGAATGATGAGTATGATTATTTTCATGACAATGTGATCCTAGAATTCTATTAGAGGTATGTTGTAGCACTTATATGCTTGGGTGACATATTAGTGGTGACCTCGAGAAGTTGATGGTGTAGGCGACTACGTTGTAACTCATAGGGGTTGAGATGTGCATAAGTTGAGGTGTTGAGTTTACTGCACCATGTAGTAGTTGTACATTGATGGTCCTGCTTGGTATATCCGCATTGGGGGACCATACGCATTTCAGGAGTGATCATGCTTGGTATATCCGCATTGGGTGATCACTACCTACCTGATTATTTTGACCCTGCTTGGTTAATCCGCATTGGGTGGTCATTAGTGGTCCTGCTTGGTTAATCCGCATTGGGGGACCATACTATATATGGATTGCGCTTAGTTAACCCGCGTTGGGTAATCCTTATGGCCATGTATGCTTAGGAGTGATCATGCTTGGTTAATCCGCATTGGGTGATCATTTCCTAATAGTTGTAGGGGTGATTCTGCTTGGTTAATCCACATTGGGGGGTCACTGCCTACTTGGTTACTTTCTTAAGGGTGGCTCTGCTTGGTTAATCTGCTTTGGGGGGGCACTTCTTGTTTGGTTACTTATGTGGGCTTCAGTTAAATTGCGTCCCCCTAGCCCTAGTTTTAATGTACATATGAATGATGGTTTTTGAGAATCTTGATGGTTTGAATGGGATAAGTCGTTGGATGTTTAGGTGACTTCTTCGGAGTTGTTAGAGACTTGATTATGTTTTCATATTTACGAACTTATATTTGAGGTTATAAACTATGATCAATGGTCTTTCTTTTTATAGATTATCTCATACTTGTAATTTGGTTCCGTGGAGTGGTCCGGAACCCAGTGTTGTTGGATTCCGTTGAGTGGTTCGGAATCCTTGCTTTTGCTCATTTCCATAAGGTTATCCTAGAATCCTAGATTCGAGTGAATGAGAATTACGCACAATGGATCTTGTGCATACAAATTAGAATTATCATGTTATTATCCATAACTCAAGTAGGGAATTATGTAGATTTCTTTAATTAAACTCGTGAAATGATGTGCTATCTCACTGATTGATTAACGTAATTAAATATTAATATTGTGCTTCGAGATACCCTAATATGTTACAAGCTATGGATAGAGATATAATGTTGGAAGCATAGTGATTGGTATGATGTAGTGAAATGTGATTTGACTTGTGAATTGGAAATGGTTGTGTCATGTGATTGAAATGCCTATTGAATTGCTTGGGAGATGTGAGATCTAGTAATGGACCGATAACCCATTGTGATGGGGATTTATTGCTCGATATTAGTTCGTTTTGTTGAGTCTTCGTGAATTGAGTAACTTGAATCCTGTCTTGTTCCTTCGAGCCGTAGTTATGCTTCTTGGACTTCCGTTCGGTTCTGTTAAATGGTTAGGAACTAAGTTCTGTTTGGATTCTATTGAGTGATGGTCCAGAATCCCTTATACTCTGCGATTTCGTTGAGTGATGGTCCGGAATCGTATCCTGGTTTGGATTCCGTTGAGTGATGGTTCGGAATCGTATCATTGACTTGTTAGTTCCTTGGATTGATATCAACTTCTGAGATGTAGGCTTCGGCCAAAATGTGTCACTCTAGCCCTGCATTTTGGTATATGATGTGTTGTTGATTGATGTGATTGTGTAATAATGTTGGTTGTGATTTTTGTCATTATAATTAGACTCGTTGACTATTTTGGCTAGAGAATAGCATGGTGATCCATTGATTGTTCTTTGAGATGTTGCATATTATGAAATGGAGAATCATGTGAAATGTAGTTATTTATATGAAGGATGAAGTGGAAAATATATGTGTGGGCATAGCATACCTGCGTGCATGACAAGATGATAGTTGTGTATGGCTTGTGGTTGATGCGTAGTGTGGTACCCTATGTTTTTTTCACTATAAGTGTTTTACGAAAAGATTAAAGTTTGACGAACGTTGAACTACGAATGGCTTAATCCCTATTGAGGGTACGTAGGCAGTCTAACGAAGAGGTTAGATGCAGCCATAAAATGTACAAAAAATGCAATGAAATTTGAATCTTGATTTATGCTTTGTACATATCCCGGAGGCGGGGTATGTTAGATGTACAGGTATTGGTGACGTCACGTGTCGATTCTGGACGTATGTTAGGATCGGGGCGTGACAGAATTTTAATGATCTACAACACATTTGCAAGAGAGAAATGATACGCTCCATTGATCTGTCTTTGTTTCTCTCAAGACACTAACAATGGACTTCTAGCTTGTAAGTAGAAAAAAGAAAAAGGAAGGAAAATACCCCAAAATGGGACAAAACCGGTCATGCACAAGCCATGCACACCATGCACAAAACCAAAATTACTAAAATACCCACATGTAAATACTAAAAATCATTAGACCATTGCATCATTGTTCTTATTTGGAAGAGAGGGACGTCGAGAGAGCTTTGTGAGCTCTGGGTTTCTGGATTGAGCTCAAATCAGGAGCATTTCAAAAAGAGGGAAGTCCAAAGAGAAGTAGAAGAGTGAGCTAGGTTTTAGGTTGACCTCATACCTCTGATTTCGAACAAAGGGATGCGAGAGAGAGAGGTGAGAAGAGTGAGCTAGGTTTTGTATCATATTTTCTGTTTTTGCCAGAAAGTTCCATTTTTCCTGGCAACTAAAGCTTCGACAAGCATAGAAAGATATGGGATAAATGAGTTGTTTGTAAGATGAATTAATACTTAGAAGTTAAATTGGGGTTTGTGTTTCATGTTAGGGCGTATGGGTTGTTGAATAAATTTCAAATTTTGACGTGCTACAAAACTGAGATGGAACAATTTTTGGTTCAATTGTTCAATTGCAGAAGTTTGTGAATTTTTTTTTTGTAATGTGCATGTGGTGTGCATATGGTGTGCATGGCAACATCTTAATATGAGAAGCAGAAATGTTCACTAGTTATGATGCATGTATGTTGTGCCCTAGGAATTTAGCGAGTATGACCACCACCTAGTTGGCCTCGAAGAAAACAAAATTAAGAAAAAGCTTAGAGGACATTTAGGGTCATGTGTGTCCATGAAATAACGATAACGAGTATCATGTTTTCCACTTGCACGGTTAAAATGTGGTTGATATATGTAACAAGACTTTTCAAACTATCACTGTAACCTTATATATGTAACAATTATGTTTTAATTGTATCCACTATACCAATATGTTGTTAAAGTTTCTCCCGTTTTGTGCATATCATGTGCATGTACTGTACATATTATGTGCATATAGTGTATATTATATGGTGCGTATTTACATCTTTGATACTCTTCGCATTAACGTAGTTTACCACTTTTTCCTTTGATTTAGAGGCAGGCCTTGCAAATATGAAAAAAGCGAACGAATTCGTGAAAAAAAATTCCTTTGATTCAGTTGGGTTCTTTCGTGCCCATTCAAACTGCAATTTTCAAAATCATTGAAATATTTGAATCTAATCAAATTTGATGCCAAATTCAAATTAATGAATCTTTGATTCTTCATATAAAGTTTATGGCCATTTACCTGATTGCGTCATTTTTCTGATTTCGAAGAGAGAGCTGTCAGCTATGGGTTTTTCAGTTGAGCTCAGATCTGTGGGCATAACATGGGCATGTCTTGTACATACAATGTATGACCGAGCTTAATATGAAGAAAGTGAACGAGTACGCGAAACAATTTTGTCCATATCCTTCTCTCTTCCTTCTTTCCACTCTGATTTCTCTCTTTTTCCTCAAATTTATCTCTTCTCCAAAATGCAACGACCTTTAATACGTTTTTTCATTTAATTGCAGCAAAAGTCAAACCCTATTTTAGCGCTTGTAAATTTGGATAGAGAGAGGGAGCAGAGGAAGGGAGAAGACAGAAGAAACGAAAACCCACATATAAATCAAAGAAATGATAAAAAATCAAAAATCAAAATTGAAGGATTTGGGCCTCCTCCAAGAAACACCAAACCAATCACTTCAACTCCAAAAATCCATCAATCAAAAAACAAAGTTAAGCAAACCCAGTTCATAAAACCTACAAAATGAAAAGGTAAAAATCGACGAAGATGGGTAGAGAGAGAGCTCTTGTGCATATTCGAAAATGAAAAGGTAAAAATCGACGAAGATGGGTAGAGAGAGAGCTTTTGTGCATATTCGAAATATATATATATATATATATATATATATATATAGAGAGAGAGAGAGAGAGAGAGAGAGAGAGAGAGAGAGAGAGAAAGCTCTTGGAAGAAGAAGATGGGTGGGTTAGGATTCCTTGAACTGGAATTAAGCAAGATAGATCTTCTCTCTCTTCTCTCTGTTTCTCTCTCTACAAAATGAGAAATGAGGGTTGAAATTTCTGAATAACCCATTTATATGTGAGGACAATTTAGTCATTTCAAGGTATAGGAAAAATCATACTTTTGTCCGATTGTTGTGCATGGCGTGTGCATGCTATGTGCATATTCAAAATGTCTTATTTCTATCCCAAGATTAAGAAATTGTCCTATTTCTGGATATTTTCCATAAAGAAAAGAAGCGAGTGCTTGATAATATATCAAAGAAAGAGAATGAGATATTGGAGATGAATGAGAATTATTAAGTTGCAATTAAGAAGAGGATCCAATTAAACAAATTAAGACGGAGAGAGGTAGAAATTGGGAAGCAAGAGGGGAGAGAGCAGTTGCCCACATAATTCACAAGTCACGAGTCTCCGGTGCACGGTAGTGGCAAGCACACAATAGCCAATAGGCGCCCTTTCCGGCCTTACGCGCTTTATGTACAAATTTAACTTGTTGCTCCATCTATTGATTTCATCTTTGATCAATGGAGCATTCAAAGCAATTTAATCTCGACAATGACTAACCAACACCGGGCATGTCAGTGTAGCATCTAAGTGATGCACTTACTGATGTATTATTAGTTTAAGATGTCAAGAGTGACAATAACAGGCGTAATTGAGGATAAAACTATCTAAAGCATCTGAATTTTTAAATCAACGAGCTCGAAACCTTGAAATAGGGAAAGCCCACCTCCAAACCGGTTTTGGTCAGAGTCTAATTTTGAAAAGCAAGGTCCTTCCCATTTAGTAGACTTGATTTCTATAGTCATCGACCCAATAAGAAGAGTAAAGTGAAGGAAGAGAGATCAAGGGGGAGGCTGCCAGTGTAAGTTAGGAGTTGGCTGGGTATGTAATTCATGTTTATGGAATAAATATAGCGAATGCAATAACTAAACTAAGGTATCAGTAAAAAAATAACTGGGGTAATACTTAGGTACTCATCAGTGAGTATTTTATGTATTCATCCAATCGATACATGTTCTTTGTTTTTTAACGCCCAAGAAAATGTACATTATATTTTAAAACAATAAAACATGTGTTAATTTATCATTGGAAAAATCAAGAGGTGAGTACTCACTAGTGAGTACACAAATATTGTCCTTAGAATTGTATTTTGTTTTCACAGTTTCCTAAATATGTTACAAAATGCATGTACAATGACTACATGTCCATTAAGATCCCAAGAGAATCATCGCTGTGGTTACAATTTGTTCAAGAGACAAAGATCATGGAAGAAACGATATCGAAAGTACAATTGTCTGCGAACAATATCATCTAAATCAAGTTTGAGCACCTTGATCAAATGATTTTTCAAGCTTAAAACTCAACTCTACTCAGCTAGTTTGTAAACCGAAATCTAGATTTTGGTAGGTTGGCTCAGCTTGGTTTTTGGATGAACTCGAACTTATGTTTTGCTAGACTTAATGAAAATTAAAAAAATAATAAAAATAACAAACCATTGATATTATGAAATTTTTCTTGATACAATTAATTGCACATTTTAGGCATTAAGTCTTGGGTGGTTAGTTTCGATTTTTTCCTTCTAAGGTAAGGCAGCGTGAAGATGGCTAGTAAAAGGACGGCAGATGTCCTTACCTCTGATACTAATAAACACATCGTACTTTTTTGGATCATCAGCAGAAGGAGAAACAGCGGATGAAGAAGAAGAAGCGATATCCATGACTTCTAGTTTTCAGATCATGCAAAAACATGTAGTTGCAGAGAGAATAATTGTTAATATTATGACGTTGTATCAATCAACTGTAAATTGATTTGAACTTTAGCCAATGTCTTCATGAAGTCCATTAATTGTTTATCCTTAGCTTTAGGCTTCAATCTTTCGGGATATGGCATCGGAGGCACATACACGCGTTCTGCAGTAGGTTGTGCAGCAATTTCTGCAGAATTCTCAAATCTGTCTACTGGCTGCACATATTGTGCAGAAATTCCAGATTTGGACAGTGGCTGGGTAGGTGTTGTCTGCAAATTGCCATCACTATCCTCTTCAATTTCTACATCTCTGTTGTCGTAACTTTTTTCAGAACATAAAAATTCTCACTGCATTACAATCAGCATTTCCTTTTGGATTCAGAACAGTTTGGCTGCTAAATTTTCTAGGTTCTCTGTCTGAACGCTGCAACGCTATCTGCCCAATTTGATGCTCCAAGTTCTTCAATGTTGAATGAATATTCTGAATATCATGACCGGTTTGATCAAACTTTGTTCGGATACTCTCTGATAATTTTTTAAGTGAAATTTCCAGAGATCTTTGTTGATGCGACATGCTACTGTACCTGTTGATGGAATTTTGGTTTGGGTTGTTGATCACCAGCCCACTTAAAATTCTAGTGATCTCTCCAACCTAGATTATAAAAATTTGAATAAGGATCATTCCTTGGTCTCAAATAATTGTTGAATGCATTAGCATGCTCTACTACAAAGTCGGGATACGCATCCTTGTGTGGGCAGCCCATAGTATCATGTGTGGGCAAGTTGCAAATGGCACAACTTGCTGGTATAGGCTGCTAGACAACAAGCTGCAGTACTCGTCCAGTCATTCTCTGCAGAAACAAGTCAAATTTTGCATCAAAGTTTTCAATATTTCTCTCCTTCTTTTCTATTTGAGCTTGATACATGTGGAGATCAACTTGACATCTCAAAAACGCCCCTGGTCTGGTAAATCAACTGCCCATTGCTGTGACTCTGTTGCCATTTTCTCAAATAATTGATACGCTTTATTGAGCATTTTTATCTAAATATGCCTTAGTTGTCAAATTGAGCCCTCTGTAGAATAGTTGCATTTGAGTATCACCATTAATGCCTGAGTGGGGACATTTTATGAGCAAATCCTTGTACCATTCCCATGCATCATGAATTGCTTCATTTGGTTTCTAAGCAAATGATAAAATCTGAGTATGCATGTCAAGCGTCTTGGATTCTAGATAATACTTGCTTAAGAATGCTTCACTAAGTTGGGTCCAAGAAGTAATATTTCTGGATGGTAGTGTGAGGAGCCATCTCCTTGCCCCGTCTTTCAGAGTGTAGGGAAAAAGTCAAACTTTGATTAATTCGGTTCAAAATCCTTTCACCAAGATATTCTTGCATCCCATCAAAAACTCCATGAGATGCAAGTTAGGATCGTTAATAGATAAACCGTGAAAAGTAGGTAGAATATCCAACATATGATGCCTTATCTCAAATGTAGACCCTTCCTCAACTTCTGGATAAGAAATGTAGCTTGGTATCTCAGTGGCGCGAGGTGCCAAAGTGTCTTCACTGTCCAGAATCTCAATAAACAAATTCTGCAAAAATGTACCCTGCGGCGAGGGTCCCATTGCAGTTTTTGCGCTCTACGCCTCTGTCTAACTGTTCGTTCAGGTTCTGGATCAAATTGTGCACGCTACTATCCTTGTGAACAGGTGTTGACCATGCAAAGATTTCTGCAAACAGTTTTGCTGAAATCTGCATAAACGAAAAACTAAAATTAATAAATTAAAAATAAAAATTATTTACAGCATTTAACTAAGAACATGATTAAAACGAAATATGTTACACAATCTTCGACCGCGGCATCAATTTCTGGATCCATACATGCAAAAGGGTTAAAAACACCTAAAATACTTACAAGAGAAGCAAGGTAATCGTAGTATAGATGGCTCTAGCAAGGTCGTTCTCCACAAAGATTATTAAAACAATTCGTATTAAATCAAATCTCAATTAATTGGTTAAAAACAAAGTCTTGGAAAGATTGATTTATGACCTAAATTAACAAACACAAATTTAATTAAAAAATTTAGAAAAATCTGCAATATTAAAGAAAATGAAAAGAAGCCACTCAATACTACGGTATGGTGGTATTCCTCTTCACTTGTAAGTGAGAAGTCTTAGGTTCGAATCTCGTAGATGACAAATTCAATACCAAATTAGGTTGCCCATTATGTGACTTAGCCTAACTCCCCTCCCCTTAGTGTAAAATATATCGTTTGTACTACAAAGAAAAGGAAAAAGAAAATTGTTTTTGGAATTGTAAAAACACTAGGGTTCCACCATCACCTTAACAATCTTGTGTAGTTTTACTAATTACTTATGAACTACACATGCAATTTGAATGTTAGGTTTTCTAATTCATATTTTCCTCGTGATATTCAAATAAGAACATATATCTAACATGTAATCCGTCTGTGATATTCATATCAAATATGAACCTGCAAAACTCATTAAGTTTTGTGAAAACATTTTGAAAAACCATGTAACCCCTAAGACGTGATATTCAACCTAATTGAAATGACAATTATTAACCACAAGAAGCAACACTCAATCCTTCGATGCTATTCCGACCGAATTGCATCAAATTACTTATCTAAACATCATAATGGTCCCGAATCACTAAGAATACATAAAGACAGTTTAAACACAATGATTAATAATTCAAAGTATGCATGCATAATATCATAAGTAATTAGGTAAAAGACTACATATTCAAGTTAAGGCTCCTGACTTCACCCTAGCAAAAAAAATTAGTTATGCATGTTCACAATTAAAATCAAAAGAATTTTTATTGAAATAGAAAAAGGTTGAAAACACCTTGAATGTAAAAGTTTGAAATCTCTAAGTTTTGGCCAAATTCCAATCTCAAAAATCACATTTAAACAAAAAAAAAAAAAAAAACTAAACTAGGGCTTGCCAAAGGGCTTTATTTACACTACTACAATATAAATTCTTTCTACAATCTCCTAGTCAACAAAGGAGAAACTATCGTTTGACAAAAAAAGAAAAAAAAAAAAAAAAAAAAAAAAAAAAGAAGAAACTGCCTTCAATCTGATCTGCCACGTACTTGACCCTATTCAGCTGCAAAACAGGCCCATGATAGCTTATTTTAAAGATTAAGACATTCTGAACATGTCTCCAGAAGGGGCTGAACCCAAAATAGATCATCTTGAACACCGAAAAGTTCAAATAAGCCAAAAAACGTCACTTTAACTGTATTGCACATTGGACCTTTATTTTATCGCTATAAATTAACCTTTCGGTAGAAAAATCTGAAACTTTGATACAAACAAGTTGAGAGACTCATAAACATTCTCCAATTGAAATTACTCCAAAATTCATTCGTTTGATCACTTTTTTTTTCTTTCAAGAAGTTGCATGTCCTACATTGAGAATATATAGCAAAATATCAAAATTTCACCAAAATAAATACTAAAACATATTAAGAATAGGGTAACCTTGGTAGTTGTTCAGGAAAAAAAATCTCTCATGTACACAAGTTAAATAGTCCTCTGAGTTTACTGTTTCACTCATTTAAACGACGCATAATATGACTATAGTGCCTGGTAGATGTCTACTCTGTAATACATTGTTGTAAACGTGACATGCATAGCTTCACATCATTTGTATTTGGTGCATCTAATTTTTGTATAGTCTTGAGTCTTTATGAAATTCTTTTGTTTTTGATACAGACAGGAGTAGCACTTGGAGCAGAAATTGAGGACAAAATGCCACAGTAATATGGAAAATAAGAATCCTCATGTGTTACTAGAAGAAATACGGTCCAAGCTTATTGAAAACTATTAAGGACCATAGTGTAAAAGATAAAACTTAGAAGTGTCAATTTGTAAATACTTCTATAGTCTGTTATTGTTTGTTATTGAGACGGTTAGGATTTGTTGTAGTGAGCTGTCAATCATATGTGTGATGAGATATGTATAAATACCTTCATCTGTAATCTTATTTGCAATCAATGAGAAGATAATTTTCCAGGCTTCAGCATGCACCCAGTGTCCAATTTCAGGAAAGACCTCCTGATATTGAGCTTCCGGAGGTATGTTTCTGCAACTAATCATTTTCTCAGAACTAATTCGTTTTTCCATCTTCTATATTCATCACAACATAATAATCATCTGACTGAAATTATTTCTTCCGCATTGATTTGTTATACTTATCATGGCAAGTTACTGTTCGATGTTCTGATTTGACATGATACAGCTAAAGTGCATGAGCTTTTCTTCTGGCTTATGTCTAAATTAGTAACTTGTAATAGAGAACTTCTTGTTCTCAAGATTTCTTATAACATAACGAGCTAACTAGTGGCCGCATTTACTCCAAAGCCACATTGTTCCTGAGCAGAATACCCGAATTTCTGTCTTTTTCTTCCATATATTTGCGATCAAGCTTACATTTTGACATTCCTATGTTTTCCACTTCCTCCCTGAATATGATAGTTCTTGCTGCATAACTGGTGAATACTTGTTTGCACTCACTAGCATTCATTAAACTAGACTAGACTAAGTGGGAGTCTAGTCCCGTGTTTGATACAAATTGGGACAATAGTTTTAATGACACTCGCCCCGACTAAACGGGACTAAGTAGTTCGCTAGGGGGTCTTAGTGAGACCCCCCGAAATCTACCGGACTTCTAAGCCCAACTCCTCCTACTTCGTTCCTCCTCGCTTCGCCCTCCCATCAACTTGTTACTCGCAAGATGTGGAACCCAGGTCCCATATACAAACTCTACCCTGCTTAGCCCCTATCATCTACCATTTTCAAACGCAAATCCCACAAAATTGGAAACAAAAGGCAAAAATTTCTGCAATATTTCCATTTTCAAAACTAGATCCAAATCCAAAATTCAGAACAAAAAAGTGAAAAGAAAAAAAAATACAAAATCGCTGTGCATCTGAAATGCTCAGCAGCTCTGCTCACACTCGACCTAGTCCATACTCCCTGATCGCAAACCTTTGCTATTGACACTGGAGAAGCAGACCCATGAATACCCAGATGACCCAGACTCTGAATGGATTCTGATTTGCCAATTGGGTCCCAGAAAAATTAGGAGGAAAAGAGGGACTTGAGCAAAGAGAAGTAGGAAGAAAAAGATGGAGATGAAGAGAGAGAGAGAGAGGGGCGAAGAAGAAAGAGGAAGAAACAGAGGGAGACGGACGGAGCAAACTTGGAAAGAAATGGGGAGATTAGCAGAAAAGAATCAGGAATGGGGAATGAAAAAAATGATAGTGGTAGTAATAAAATATTACTAAATATGTATTAAATAATATATAATATTAATAAAATATGAATTAAAAATATATTTATTATTGTTCAGCTTTTTAGTCCGACACTGCACCAAACGTTTCACTAAGTCAGTGTGGTTTAGTCTAATCTAAGCCGGTCTAGCTTAGTCCCTGAAGCTAGTCCAGTCCAAAATAGTCTGGTGCAACAAACGCACCCATAGTGACTATCCAAAAGGAAAAGTTGTGTATCTAAATAGCGGCAAGGTTCCATTCTGACTTTTTCTTAATCTATGTTTAAGAATGTAGCTTGCTAGTTCATATCAATCTAATTTCAATTGTTATGTACTCAATATTTAACGTAGTTTTATTGGCTTGTATTCAATGTTTTAATATTATTCTTTGTGAAATTCTTTCAGGAGAATGAAGAACAAGTTGACCCAGATGGGAGATGGGATCTAGATTCTTATATGGAGGTTGATGATGTGCGGCACTTCAATTTATTCTCCTAATTTGCTCCCATTATCTAGCACTTTCGTCCTTGCAATTTACTGATTTATGGTTTATACAATAAGCCCTTACCAAACAGAGTGAAGAAAGGGATCGTTGAACATGAGGTTAAAAATCCGGTATGTCACAAATCATCTCTGGAACTCAACTTTTTTTTTGGGTGTGGAATCATTTGAACTAATTCAAATGTACACAAGTTAAGATGAACCAATTCAATATGCACCATTCTTGATGGCTCCAACCGTAAACTTACTAAAACCTGGATTTGACTAGAATCAATTTCAAACCATCCAAATCATATATAAAGAGGAAGCTTATCTCTTCATAGTGTTTCGTTGCTCCTCTCTGTTATCCTGTTTCTTGTATAATGTTACAAGAAGCCTACATTGGTAATTAATAATGTTCCATTTCTTTCTTATGAGAATATAATGTTTCCAGCTCTGGTATCTACTGCTGGATTAGGGTGACTTGATCACAAGCTGAGTAATTCAAACTTAACTATCCATCGATTTGTGAAGTTGGTAATTTATTTGAGCAGTAGCATTTCATGTATCTTAGCATTTCTTGTACTTGTAAGAATTTTCATATTTCATTAACAAAAGGAGTAATGTAACAAACGATAACCCGTACAGTGTTGTAGTAAAACCAGTAACTCTAAATTACAAGGCAAAATGGCAAAAGGAAACCCCCAATTTTGACGGTCTCTCTTCCAATAACTCTGTACATGTTCCTATGTCCATCAATTGTATTTAGATTTGGTGAGTTGTTCAGGCAGAACCAACTCCGAGCGCTTTTCAACGAGAAATTTTTCAGTGTGACTGTCACATAAGGTGGTACGTGTCACTATACAAATAGTGAGATATTTGTGTTAAAAAGTTAATAGCTTAAAAAATAAAAAAATTCATCACTTACATAAAAACATGTGGTGTACCACTCATGTTCGTGTCACAATGAAAAATTTCTCCTTTTCAGCAATCGAGCATCGATTGGAAGACTTGCCGAGTGTGGCACGTGGCGGTCTAAGGCAGCCACGTGGATCTCGGAATCTTATGTGCCCGGGCTAGGTTGAGAGCCCTGAGACATTATTATCAAAATCTGAAAGTGGGCGTTGGGGAATAATTTTTGGTGTTGATTGTTCTGGTTTGGGTGTTTGATGGCAGGAGGGTTTTTCCCGACGGTGGTGAAGACGGAGGGGGAGGAGGGAGAAGCCAGGGGACATAAATGGCGGTGAAAGTGGGTGTTGGGGAAGCCCCATATGCATGGACAGAGCCGCTTTGGGCTCGGAGGGGGCGGATGCCCCCACTCAGTTTTTTTTAAAAATGTACTCTTTCAGTTGTTTGTGGCATTGGTATTAACTCGTTCATCTGCTACTTCCATCGTTGAAAGGACATTTTCGGCCATGAAATTTATGAAGATCAATTGTGAAATTATATGGAAGATCAACGAATGAATGATAACATTGTTATTTTTATAGAGAGATATTTGATGGTATTGGTAATGAGATTGTCATATAATGCTTACAAAACATAAAAACGCATTGATGGATATCGTAAAATATTGTATGAAAAACCTTATGAATTAATATATGAGTGTTTTGTTTGATACATTCTTGAACTTTTTAATTTGTGACTTTATTATTTAAGGATGCTCCCATCCATGCAGATTTCTGGCTCTGTCGCTGGCTATATGCAGTCCATGCCTCCCATTAACTGCTACACCAGTTGAGCCAACTGTTCAGTCCAATCACAACCAACAAATGGATAAATGTCGGACAAAATATTAACAATTCATATTAATATAAAATAATTACTCTAATTTCCTTTTCTTTTCATATTAACCAAATCAAGAGTTATTTTAATAGTAACTTATTAAATATAGTCCATTTATGTGTACAATGATGTTTCAGAAACATGGTCCATTATATCGTGCCATAATACAAATGATTCGATATTTGAAAAAAAAAATTCAATCACTTATATTATGATATTTGGTATATCAGCCGTACTTTCAACGCACTGAAAAATTTCTCATATTTGTGAAACTGAGTGGCAATATGTCATTGATAAAATAAATAGAGATTCTGTTCCTTGAATGGAGAATACACATTTTGCACAGGAAATTTTTCTTACCAAATGTAATTGGAAGGACGTTGAAATTTGAGCGATACATACCACAGGAATAATGCTCAACTTTAATATCTATGTTGTCACATCAAATTCCCAATTAGAATCCAAGTTATGTCCATATACATAACTTACAATTTACGCACATATGAGGAACTGGTCTTAGCACTTGCAAATAAGAAGGTGCAACTATTCATACTAAAAATAGTTAGGAGCACATAAATTGACATGTACTTGATAAAATTTGAGAAATTCGTCTCGGTGATTGAGACATTTGCTACAATTGGGAACAAAAGAAGCTCCCACAATGGAGCTACACACTTCAATGCAAAATGGCAAACGACATATGCCAAACCAACATATGCAGTAACAAAAAAATAGAAACTAGACAAGGTTGTAGCTCGAATTAAGAATGCATTACATTAAGTGTCCATGTTTTCTTATTACATCAATTATTAAGGTTAGCTTTGTGGTTTTGGCCAATTCTATGGTTTTGATCCGAAACTTAGTACAACTTCAAACATCCCTAATGTTTTAATTAATAGATCTTTCCATGTACATCATGTAATACAACAAGTTTCAAGGACTAATCAAATAGCAAAAATGAGGTAATCACAAAAGAGATCAATCAAAATGCCTTAATTGTACCAACTAATGAAGTTATTTAAAGGGTTTATAATCACATTTTAGAACACTAATCATTAATCGTCTCGTTAAAGAAGAAGAGGACGTGAACTTGACGAAACGCGAACACGACAAAGTCGTGGACATGAGCTACTTGTTGGCCATGATAAGAGTAGTTAATCTATATGAGTGTGTATAGTTTATCAATTAAGTTTCCTCTTGAGACGGATTTATAGAACGATGTTTAAATGTGCAGCTGCAGCTTATAGTCTGACAATATCACATGTCGAATATTCGACAAACAAATCGCTCTGATTTCTACATTGTAGCTTCCTTTTCAATCTCGCATTAATTAGTACCTTTCTGTATGTGTTAACATTTTTGTTTCCCCACTTTGTACAAGTTGACAAATCGAAAACATAAACTTGCTAACCAACTCTAATTTCTAAGTTGTATTTGTTGTGGTAGTACCTAATGGGCAGGGCTCATGAGGACCAGTGGCAATTTTGAAATATCACAACAAATACAGAACCATTTTGTCACAAAATATCAAAACGAAAAATCGATTAACGACGATCGTTTTTCTACCTCAAACTATTGGCATCTCTCAGTGTCTCCGTCGTCTTCTGATTTTCCTCCGAATCGGAGAAGAAGGGTAACCAAATCCTGATCCTCCGAATTCGTGGTTTTCTGATTCTTTCGGCGCTCCTCATGCTTACGGCAGCCTGAGAGCGAGGCGCTCTCGATTGATTCCATGGTCTGATCTTCCGCGAATCGCAATCCGACGGTGGCGATGGCGTCGACGCAGAACCAATTGGCGCATGTGGATCTCTTCGATGCGTATTTGCGACGGGCCGATTTGGACCGCGATGGCCGGATTAGTGGCAATGAAGCCGTCGCTTTCTTCCAGGGCTCTGGTCACCCAAACAGGTCCTTGCGCAGGTACTCTCTCTCTATACATATGTATATGCTTGTGTATATATGTATAATTGGATGTGTGTGTATGATTATATTTGTGTTCCGAATCAGATTGATTTTGAATTTTTAGACTAATTGGAGTTGAAGTGGTAAATGTGAGCTCGGGATGTCTTAATTCTCTTATCTAAGCTGAGATTTTTATTTCGTGCTAGTATAAATGCGGAATTGATGTTCAAATGGTAGAAAATAAGTAGATGAATAATTTGTATTACTGTTAGTGAGGTTGAGAGAGTTATGTTATCAGGTCATTAATTTACCTTCTGGTGTATCCGTTCGACCTGAGGTGGTAAGCAGACTTTAGAAATGTGTTATATGACCCAAGGATTGATCAAGGATTGTTTATTACATTATAATTGTGTCGTAGTGAAAGCCTGCAGCATAAGATGACTATGGAATAGTTAGGATTATCGCATAAAGGGGAAATGTTCTTGGGTCATGATCATTTCGACAAATAGGTTATTGAAGCTGTATACTTGTTTTGTTGAAGGAATTTCTGTATAAAATGATAACCAGGGGCATATTATGTTAAATATTGATTATATGAATGCACTTTCTCATTAGCTTGAATTGCTGAACATAACAGGCTCAATCAAGCATATTTTTCTGCGAGATGCTTTGCTCCTCGATGTTCATTCTTTGCATGATGTGTTCGTATTTTGATATAAAAACTTACACATGCAATAGATATTTTGTAGATATAAAATTTTATTTGTAATTGGGAGTAATCTTTTGCTGGCCAATTGACATACAAACATCCATAAATATATACTATTAAATTGAGTCTAGATTGATAGATTGACTACCCATCATGCCACATTATCTTTGATGGAGCAGTTTAGGGAGGGACGCCCTCTTCCAGCAGTGCTACCAAGCAATGTTATGTTTGATTTATCCAATATTTTTCAACCTGCAAATAATTACTCCAATGTTGGCAATGTAGCCTGGAGACCTGCTTCTGGTATTCATCCATAAACAAATCACTTTTATTTTTTGAAACTTGTAAATCAAGTTTTAATTAATGTCTAAGTTTATGATATAAAGAATGTTGTTTGCTAGTTCAAATCTATCTAATTTCAGTTGTTATTTGTACTCAATATTTAACGTTGTTATATGGGCTTGTATTCAATGTTTTAATATTATTCTTTGTGAAATTCTTTCAGGAGAATGAGGAACAGGATGACCCAGACGTGAGGTGGGATCCAGATTCTGATATGGAGGTTGATGATGAACGGTACTTCAATTTATTCTCCTAATTTGGTCTCATTATCTAGCACTTTCGTCTTTGCAATTTACTGATTTATGGTTTATACAGTAAGCCTTTACCAAGCAGAGTAAAGAAAGAGATCATTGAACCTGAAGTTAGAGATCCGGTACGTCACAAATCATCTCTCGAGCTCAACTTTTTTTTGGGTGTGGAATCATTTAGACTATAATTCACTGTATTTGGCTGCCAATTAATTTGTCTATTCTTAAACACTACAACAACAACGAAGCCTTTTCCCACTAAGTGGGGTCGGCTATATTCTTAAACACTACTGCCTTAAATTTCATGTATAGTAAAACTGTGCTCATTGTCTGATAATGGACAAGTGGTTATATTGTTTGTTCATGGCCAAAAAACAAAAACATATTGACGAAAGGCTAAAAGATGAAAGTTACAGGAAAAACAAAATCTCCTATGTACACAAGTTAAATAGTCCCTCTGGAGTTTACTGTTTCATTCATTTAGATGATGCAATGAACCAACTCAATCTGCACCATTCTTGACGGCTCCAACCGTAAACTTACTAAAACCTGGATTTGACTAGAATCTATTCAAACCATCCAAATCATAAATAAAGAGGAAGCTTGTCTCTTCATAGTGTTCCGTTGCTCCCCTATGTTATCCTGTCTCTTGTTTATTGTTACGTGAAGCCTACATTGGTGATTGGTAATGTTCCCCTTCTTTCTTATGAGAATATAATGTTTCCAGCTATGGTATCTACTGCTGTTTATGATTATATGTTTATATCCTGCACGTTGCATTACTTTCTTACGATGTGCTCATTTCCTTTGCTGTGCCGCATTTTAAAACTTACATAAACATGGATGATAACCTATTTGTTATGTTTATTTGCCTCAACGTTATCTAATTCTGGTTGTTGTGGCGCACTGGAGATCCAGAAAGGGACCTCGGAGAACGCTAGAAGCTCAGGCTATGATCGAGCAGTAGATGAGATAACAACAGGCGCAAATGTGAAATTAACACATAAGTCCATTAGAATCAGGTTCCTATTTCATAAGAAAACCCTCCCACTAATAGTTTTCTCTCTGACATTGATATTTGCAGGCTTTGGATATGGGATCTGGATCAGTGGATGAACCAACTGTGAAAGTTGAACAAGACACTATGAATAAGCCTGCGGACCAGATATAAACGTTATCACGATCAAATTTATTTAGGGTGACTTGATCACAAGCAAAGTCATTCAAACTTACTGTCCATCGATCTGTGAAGTTGGTAATTTATTTGAGCAGTAGCCATTCCTGTTGCTGCACCAGTAATAAGGTTGCACCTATCTTGACCACTACCAACTGAAGAAACTGATCAGCTGAGAGACCTTTCTCAAATGGTCGAGATTCCAGCAAAATGTGAACATTCTCGAAACCCCGATAAAGAATTTCAGGATATGCCAATGCCATCAGCCCAATAGCCAAGCCACCCACGATAGGGAAAAAAAAAATTGGTAGGCCAACGGTCTTGTGAAGATTGTCAACAAATACCAACACGTATGATGTGCACTTTGATAAGGTTAACGAAACCAAGCCACATAGGACACCCAGCAATAGACAATGACTTGAACATCAACCTCTACATATACTAAAGGTATGCCTGAAAAATTCGTCCCAGTAGAGTGAATAAACTAGTGTTGTAACACAATCATATATGAAATTACCCATTTGGAATATGCAATGTAAATCAACTACCAAATAATGGGAAAATTCAGAAACCATATTCAGTAAAGGCAAATCACATTACCAGGAGCAAGTAAATACCCCGAGATTACGTACTGATGCCATAGTCAATTGCGGAAATTATTTAAAATAAAAGAACCATTTTGAAGAATCAACAGATAATTGATAGTGTACCAGCAGGTGAGCGGAAGTCATAGTATGGGAACTTAAAGGCTGGTTCAGAACAAAGACCAGCTTCTGAAACTACAGAAGCTATCACCGCACTAAGTATGACCATAGAAGTGGTATTCACAAGTGAAATGGATGAGGAATTAGGTGGTGATGGACTCTACGGGGAAAGAAACAACCGGAAACAGCAGCATTAAACCCTGTCAAAACAGAACAACAATTACAATGAGGGCATACATGTATTGATAATGGCAGCATAGATATACACAAAACTGAATACCAACCAGAAGCAATTTCAGCAGCCACATGAGAGAGCCTTCTCTGTGAATTTTTATCAAACACAGCACCAATACCCTTGGCTATAGAAGTTCCAATCTCAACGCTAGAACCTCGGGACCTATCGAGTTCCCAGTCCCAAGTGTGACACAAGCAGCAATTGCCTTGACAAAAGGACACGATGCTTCCTTGAAACCATCAAAAACCAAAATAGGCATTCCCATTTTCACAAATAAATTCTCTCCTTTTTTCTCCTCCTTGATCATTGCCATTGTTATCTTGTGAACCATCCTCAAGAGCATCTCAAAACAAGTTTATTATGGCAACAATCAAACTGTTAAGGGTAATAGAGGATCACCATATCACAGTGCACTCAAGGCACCAGATTAGTGCTTACCATAGTGGTTAAGTAATTGGTAGATAAGACTGTTATGTAAAATTGGTGACAGTTATTTATATGTCTATATCCTTTTGTATGGTGCATTGTGGAAGTTAATGAGAATCATTCTTCTCATATTCATTCTCTCTCTCTCTCTAAATCTCTTGGTTACTGCAAGATATTAGACTTCTACACAAACCCCCAGAAGCTGGAACCAGAATCACCTGCTTCTACGTATCTCCCATGTACTCCTTTCTCAGCCACGAAGCTCCCCGTTGCCGCATCCCACCCCAGAACACGTCACGTATCTCATGAACCTTCCCATTCATGTCAAAGTCTCTGAAAAAGCTCAAAACATTATGTATAAGCAAGCAAGAAAAAAGCAAAGAAAAAATGGGTAATGAGTGACGGAACCTGAGGTTCCGACCCAAATTGGAAATGGGGGTGTAGCCCGACCCCTTATAAGTTAATGGAAGGTTCCTTAACTTTCTGATGTGGTACAGTTTTTCATAACCTCACGCGCCCCTCACATGTTGCAGGACTCAAGCCAGACAGGTGGACAACACACATCCTAATCTCATTAACATTTACAATTTGTGTAAAATTTCAAATAAAAGCTCAAAACTTTGCAAACAAGCAAGCAAGAAAAGCAAAAATGGACAATTGAGTAATGGATAAAAATCAAACATACAGAGTAGTTGAAGAGGACGACGCTGATTCCGGTGAGCAGACCCACCAAGCTCAACGACAGCACTATCGTCCAGTTCCCTCGGCCACGGCCTTGTACTCTGTTTTCATCTTCCCCTTCTTCTTGTTCTTCTGCTTTGTCATGGACGGAGTGGGGGCACATGCCCCCTCTCATCTCATTTTTTTTTTGAAAAATTAGAATACCCTACATATTTTCTATAGTTGTTAGATTAAACATTCATCCCTTTTAAAGATTTGATTAAGGTGTTTCAATCAATTGCCACCTCAATAATTTTCTATTTATTTAATTTCCGTGTCATTAATTTAAATGTATTTATATAGAGGCATAAGGTAGCTTAGCAACTAATTGCCTATAATATAGGAATTTAATTTCCTCAATCCCCTTCTGCGCATTAAATGACATTTGTTTAATAAAATAAAATAAAAATTAATTAACTATTTCCTCATTTCCTTATTATCAGTATTTAAAAAAAAATACTCTTTCTATTAAAATTGTATCAATAAAAAGTCTTCAATACATATTTTTTTCATGTATAGATATATAAAAAATATACTTAAAACTTATGGTACATTTGAGAACAAAAGTGTCGACTTTTGGTACGTTTAGATTTCAAATGTACCAAGAAATCAAATGTACCAAAAATTCAAATGTACCATAATACCAAATGTACTCATTGTTATGTAACATTTTTGGTACGTTTAGATTTCAAATATACAGAGAAACCAAATGTACCAAAATTCAAATGTACCATAAAACCAAATGTACCTATTGTCAGGTAATCCTGTTGGTACGTTTAGATTCCTATTATATCAAAAGACCAAATGAACAAAAAATCTCAAATGTACCACAAAACCAAATGTCTCTATCAGATAACCCTTTTGGTACATTTACATTCCAAATGTACCAAGAAATACAAAAAATCAAATCCACTATAAAACTAAATGTGTCCATATTATAGGTAACTAGACATAGCTATATAATCAAACAAATCTTTACTATGTGTTGGGTCTTCTAAATAATAAAATTTGACAATTTTTTTATAAATATTCTACTATATTCACAAAAAAAAGTAAATATGATAACAAACAATAAAAAAATGCATAGAGATGGATAATAAATGCATAAATATAGGGATAATAGGAAAAGAAAAAAAAAGAAAACGAAATTCCTAGGAGATGGATAATAAATGCATAAATATAGGGATAATAGGGATAATAGGAACTGAAATTAATAACCAAAATTTTAGGAAAATGTTTGATCAAATTTTCAAAATGAGTGTATGTTTAGTCTAAAAAATTAAAAAACGAAGCGCCTATATCAAAATGCCCCTTTTTTTTTGCATTACACATTATTCAATTAATCATTCCTTTTTTTTCTTTGCAAATTATTCAATTAATTATATTGAAATAGTAAAAATCCTCCTTTAGTTTTTAAATGCGTCTCCGTCCTGTATATTTTTCTCACGCACTAATGTTTAAACCTTGTTGAGTTGCATGTATTTGGTTACTTAGTACAAATGAGTATTAGATTGTCAACAATTAAAGACAAAATTAGACAATAGAGTAATAAGATTAGGCATTTTAAAATTAATTTTTTTAGCATTTGTAAATGAACTAGCTTTATTTGTCCAAAAAAGGAGCTCAAATTTAGGTGCCCCCTCTTAGTTAAATTTCTGACTTCGTCCTTCGTCATCGTCATCGTTTTGTTGTTTTTGGTGTTGATTGTTCTGGTTTGGGTGTTTGATGTGGGAGAGAATAGGAGGAGGGTTTTTCCCGGCGGTGATGAAGACGGAGAAGGTGGAGAGGCCAGGGAACATAAATGGCGGTGGAAGTGGGCGTTGGGGAAGCGCCATATGCAGCCCAGGCCTCCCCTTAGCTGTTACACCAGTTTAGCCAAATCAAGAGTTATCTTTTAATGGTAACTTATTAAATATAGTCCATGATTGGAAAAAGGCATGTGGTGTATCAGATCGTATTTTCGGTACACTGAAAAATGTTCAACTTTACTATTTATGTTGTAACACGAAATATCCAATTAGAATCCAAGATATGTCTGTATTCATAACCTATAGTATATGCACATATGAGCAACTATTCTTAACATTTGCAAATAAGAAGATGCAACTATTCATGCTAAAAAATAGTTACGAGCACATAAATCAACATGTACTTGATAAAATTCGAGAAATTCGTCTCGGTGATTGAGACATTTGCTACAACTGAGAACAAAAGAAGCTTCCACAAAGGAGTTGCACACTTCAATTCAGAGTGGTCGACTACATATGCCAAACTAACATATACACTTACAAAAAACGGAAACTAGACAAGGTTGTAGCTCCAATAAAGAATGCATTATGTTATGTGTCAATGTTTACTAATTACATCAATTATTAGGCTGTTTCTTTGATTTTGATCTAAAACATAGTACGACTTCAAAGATCCCCAATATTTTATTTAATAGACATTTCCATGCACATCATGTAATGCAAGAAGTTTCAGGGACTAATTAAATAGCGAAAATGAGGTGATCACAAAAGGGATCAATCAAAATGCCTTAATTGTACCAACTAATGAAATTATTTGAAGGGTTTATAATCATATTTAGAATGCTAATCATTAATCGTCTCCTTAAAGAAAAATAGGATGTGAAACCGACAAAACGTGAACACAACACCGTCGTGGACATGAGCCGCTTGTTGGCCATGATAAGTGTCACACCCCGATCCCGACATATGTCCAGGATTGACACGTGATGTCACCAAATACTCGTATATCTAACATACCCCGCCTCCTAAAAATATACAAAATATAATTCAAGATCCAGATGCATAATAATTTTTCGTATACTTTATAGCTGCATCTAACCTCTTCATTAGACTGCCTACGTACCCTCAATAGGGATCAAGCCATTTGTAGTTCAACTTATCACAAAAACAGACATTTGTTCCACTAAGTTCAAGCAGAAAAGCATCGCATTCCTCAATCATTTATTATAACCTGACAACATATAGTTACTGGACTCAGGCTACATAACTAATCCCCATGAAAACATGATTTCTCTCCCACCAACATATAAATCATTGTGTCTCATCATGATATTGCAATTTACAACACACATCATATTTAAGAGCCGACAAAACACAAAACCATTCTTTAGCCGCATTAATTAATTAATTTGATCAAAGTAATAACAATCATTCCATATCTTATAAATTCATACCTTATGAAATCATAATCGAATCCTAGCAAATCCCGAAGGAGTCACTCAGACGTCCAACATCTTTTCTAACTCAATTCACAAGACTCTCGAAACCATTGACACAAATATATATCAAACTAAGGCTAGAGTGACACAGTTAGGCCAAACCTACTTCTCCAATTAATGAGATTTTAGGCCACTCCACGAAGTTCAACAACCTCGGGTTCCGGACCACTCAACAGAACCAAACCAAATATGATCGCCTATAAAATGTACCAAGTACAACCAATCATCATCACCTCTAGAATGCGTAAGGTTCCCTATCGCGGATATACCAAGCAGAACTATAGGTATAATCTCATCGTGCAGGCAGTGATCACCCATCGCGAATATACCAAGCATGATCACCCCTGAATACATATGGTCTCTCATCGCGGATATACTAAGCAGGACCACATCCATGTACCATTTCTACGTGGTGCAATCTCATCATCACACATTAAACATAATTATATGCATACACGTTATCGATTCCACATATCAACCAACATCTAGTCATATGGAGCACAACACAAGGAATTCCCTTAATTACTATTTCTACTAAAAATCTAATAAAGTACCTAACTCATCTCCATCTCATGCTAGGTAGTAATGCCAAGTTCAAATAGATATTCAGTTGGCAATCATATCCAATTAATTATCAAACAATAATGAAATCCCATAATTGTCATAACATTCATCATAATTATCAATCACATTATTAAAAAGATAATTAAACACATATATATCACAAACATCATCAGTGTACAAGCCAAATCCTATTTAATAAGCATAGGTGTGAACACGAAAATTTCCTGAAACGAAAGAGACAAGAACAACGTGCACAAAATAATATTTTGTATTTGATGATTTTGGGTTACAATCTCTCTCAAATTTGATCCTCTGATTCGATCTCCATAAGGTGTGTATTTGTGGATGTGCGATTGATCTAAGGCCCGTCGAGGCTTGATCTTGGATGAACGGCTGAAAGTTTCTTCAAGGGCCGTTGAGGCTTGATCTTGAATGACGGTGATGAATGGATCTTCAAGGGTTTTTGGGCTTGATCTTGAAGAACAATGATGAACGGATCTTCAAGGGTTTTTGGGCTTGATCTTGAAGGATGGTTGGATGTGTGAATTTGTCGACGTTGTTGATCCAAAGGGCCGTTGGGGCTTGATCTTAGGATGAACGGATGATGAACGATGAACACTTTCTTCAGGGGCCGTCGGGGCTTGAGCTTGATGAACAGCGGATGAGCGGATCTTTAAGGGGTCGTTGGGGCTTGAGCTTGATGAACAGTTGATGAACAGATTCGTTGATGTTGTCGATCCAAAGGGGCCGTTGGGGCTTGATCCTTGAGGATGAACAGTTGATGAACGATGAACACTTTCTTCAAGGGCCGTCGGGGCTTGATCTTGAATTGGTGGAAATTCTTCAAGGGCCGTCAGGGCTTGATCTTGAAGGTGGATAATTGTTGATCCAAGGGCCGTCGGGGCTTGATCTTGGAAGAGACGATGAACGAAGAACGAAGAGGGCTTTCTTGATTCTTCGGGAACCTGGATGCTTGAGAGCTTCGGAGTTTCAGAGCTTCAAGTATTTTGCCTAATGATTTTGGTTTTGAATTGGTTCCCCAAAATGAATGAAATGGCTTGTATTTATAGAACTTTCCAACGCCTAATTTTGAATATAATATTCCAGATGAAATAAGTTGTTTCTGCCAGGTGTTGACACGTGTCCTGTTTGATGACTTTTCCTACTCATTTCAATTTTTCGTCGAGTCATACGCTACGTGTAAAATTTATGTAATACATGAGCGTTGAAACTTTGATTTATCGGTCAACATTTATTTACCAAAATTTCAATGTCTACAATTGCCCCCACTTTAAGGCGCGTCGTATACATGTGCTTGTCACGTGTAGGAGATGCGTTTTAAAGTCCCTTAGTGTAGATGTCGATCCAAGGACCATCAAGACTTGATCTTGAATTGGGCTGGAGATTTCTTCAAGGGTCGTTAAGGCTTGATCTTGAATTGGGCGGGAACTTTCTTCAAGGGCCGTCGAGGCTTGATCTTGAATTGGGCTGAAAGTTTCTTCGAGGGCTGTTGAGGCTTGTTCTTGAATTTAAACATGACCACGAGCAGTTTCAAGATTTGGAAACATGGCAAGCAAGCATGAGGTGAAGCTGATGATCTGTTTCTTTGTTCAATCTTTTCAATTCATACCTGAGCAGTTTGGTCAACGGTATGATCTTCAAGGGTAGTGGATGCTTGATCTTGAACCAGACTTGTAGTTCACCATGCTTTAGCGAGCCAACTCAAGAATTTGAGGGTCAAAAGAAATCCCTCAAATCTAGAGTACTCTTTGACCCTGATATGAAATACTTTTGGTTTTGAAGAAGTAGCGGATGAATCGGCCTGTACTTTGTCACGTATGTCTCCACATGCTTCAATGTATCATTTTCACTTTCCTTATCTGTTCTTCAGACAGATGTGGCAGCTTCTCGAGTTTTCAACTCAGACTCCTTCTGCTAGGTTGATTGTGCAGGCTGCATTCTTTTCTG
The DNA here is from genome assembly GCF_916048215.2 of Malus sylvestris. Classification (NCBI taxonomy): domain Eukaryota; kingdom Viridiplantae; phylum Streptophyta; class Magnoliopsida; order Rosales; family Rosaceae; genus Malus; species Malus sylvestris. Next base: position 26,879,904 of record NC_062264.1, read on the forward strand.
CTTGTTTCTTCTGCACATTGTCTCCACATGCTGCAAGGTATCATTTTCACTTGCCTTATTTGTTCTCCAAGTAGATGTGGCAGCTCTCGAGTTCTTCATTTCAGACTCCTTCTGCTGCTGGTATCATTTTCGCTTGCCTTATCTGTTCTTCGGGTGGATGTGGCAACTTCTTTGGAAGTACATTAGCAGTGGAAGATGAGTACTCGAAAGCAATACCATGTAAGCAATCAGGAAAGGATTCCAAGCAGTCGGTTCTAGATCGGAAGATTGATACCAAGTGCTGGCTGATTGCTCTCATTTTCCTTGTCCTGAAGGTTAGAACAAAGACAAGGAAAATGACATGGAGAATGCATGATATGAGATACTCTTGCTTTCTATTTTCATGATATGAAATACTTTTGCTCTTGAAGATTTGTTTGCAGAGGTATCTTAGGGGATGAGGAACACTGAATGACTCGAGAGGGTTCGTTGGAAATGCATTCTCAGAGATGAAGAAAAGTCGAGTATGTCTGCCTTGCAATGGAGGGTGAAGGTGGACAATTATAGGAAGTTCTTTAATACCTGTAGAGGTACTATTCTTTCACTCGTGTCGGCATTGGGTGATTGAATAGTATGGCTTCACGTGCTTCCTACTTCATGAGAAATCTTCAACAGATTACCCGTAATTTCCTTAAAGCTTAGTGTGCATGTGACATGTGCTGACGAGGCTGAAAAGGACTAGTGCCTCTTCGATATCTGAGATCAGCGCTTCGACAAATTGCCCGTTATTTTCGAAAAGCTGAGTTTGCGTGTGACGGGTGCTGACGAGGTTGAAAAGGATTGGCGCCTCTTCAATTTCTGAGATTGGCCTGTGGTTTCTGAGCAGGCCTAGCTTTGGAGAAAGCAGGCGCCTCTTCGATTTCGGAGCAGACGCCTCTTCGATTTCTGAGTTTGCTCCCCTTCAATTTCTGAGTTTTTATAGAGGTATGCATTACGTTCGAAAACTCACTTGAATTACTGCTTGTAAAAACTCCCTTTTTGCACATCTGAGATCTTTAATTTGTCCGACCTCTTCATTTTGTTAAACACCTTCGGAAATGTCTCTCCCATCTGACCGTCGTTTTGACTTGAATATCGGAGAAGATATTGACATTTCTTCTCCAGGCAACATTTGGCAACCGTCATTCGTATCCTTCAACGGTCCTCTTACAGTTGGGGACTCTGTGATGAGGAATGATACAACGGCTACAGTGATTGCTAGAAATCTTCTCACTCCAAGAGACAGTAGGATGCTTTCCAAGCGGTCTGACGAGCAGGCTGTTCAGGATTCTCTGGCCTTCAACGTTCAATGTGCAGACTCAGTATCAAACATGGGCCAACGTCTTCTTGCTCGATCTCGTCAGGTTGAGTCTTTGATGACTGAGGTGGCTAGTCTTCGGCAAGAGATTAGAGGGCTTAGGCACGAGAATAAAGAGTTACACATGCTCGCAACTAGTTACTCAACTAGTATGAAGAGGAAGCTTGACCAGCTGGCGGAGTCCGAAAGTCGGGCTCGGAGTGATCATCAAAGGTTTATGGCGTTACTCCCGATGCAACTTTTGCCTTCGTTATCTGGCGTTTCACCAAGTGTTGAGGCTCCGGAAAATCAAACTCTGGCGCTTCATCTTTCTGGAGTTCCGTCGAGTACTGAGGCGTCTTGCGAGCAATGAAGGCTCATTCCTGTTTGTTTGCACATTTTTTGTAATTTTTTTTTGGCATGTGGAATGCGAATTTATGTAATTTTTAGATAAATAAATAAAAGATGGACTTTATTTCACTAAATGCATTATATATATATATATATATATATATATATATATATGTATGTATTTCATATGTTTCTCATGGTGCCAGATGCACCCCCACTTCCCTTTTTTTTTGTTTTTTTTTTCAGTGCTGGATGCACCCACCACTTTTTTTTTTCTTTTTTTCTTTTGTCACATGGTGCCAGATGCACCCCTCTTTTTTTTTCTTTCTTTCTTCCTCCTGTGTCGTGCATCCAGCAAGCTTCCATCATTATCTTCTTTTTCTTCACGTGGTGCCCACACCACCACCTTCATTTCCCTTTTTTTTTAATCATGCACCCACTATCCTTTTTTCATATGGTGCCAGATGCACCCCCACTTTTTTTTTTTCACGTGGTGATAGCACTACTTTGCTCCACCATCCCTTTTTTTTTATATATATATATTTTTTGTATAAATTTGGGTGATAGGTAGTGGAATTTGCAGGGAGGGAAGACGAACTTAGAGCTCAAGTTTGAGAAAGAGCTTCTCGGCCGCCTAGTCGTTTGATAGCGGTCTTTGAAGTTGTTGGCAGCTGCGAGGTAAGAGACGGAGGAGGAGGGGCTGTACGTGCTGCTAAAGCTGATGGGCAAAAGGAGAAGGCGAGCACAGCCACCGAGCACAGCTACCGAGCACAACCAATAGACTCCACCTCGTTAATTCCCAGGGTTTCCCCAAAGACAAACTTGCTCCACGCCGCCGTCCTCAGCCCCGAAACACCATAATCTCCTCCGCAACGACGGAAAGCGCGCGGGAAGTAAAAGAACTCATTCACATCAAAGAATCCGACCCAATTGCATTCGTATTTTGCTCTCAAAGCGCAGTGGGAAAAGCCTACTTCTTGGGTTTTGATCCACGGCCAGCTCTGCCTGCTGATATTGTAGTCTTGTGAATCGAGCTTTCGAACGTCGTCGTCGCTGTTGTTGTCGTAGATGAACCACCGCTTTGCTCGCCCGAATCTCCAGCAGTCTGAACCTGGGCATCTGGAATTAATTACGACAGGACCATTTTCGAGAAGCAATTAACAAGCTCTGCAAACATCAGATTGGATGATGCAGCTTTTGAAGCCGATTCAATAGGAAACTTCGGAGCGAATTCATGAAGTGGCTCTGGCAGGGACTTCAAAGCTTCGATTTCGTCATCGTCGTCATCAATTTGTTGACGGAGGTTTGACGGTCGTCGCACCGAGCGACATCAAGGCCAGGCAGACGACTGGGAAGAAGATGGAGGAGGAGACATGTATTTCAACAAGACTTGTCGGCCTCTGGGTCGCTTCTGAACGAAGCCATTGTCTTTCTTGGAAGGTAAGAGATGAGGCCTCGATGGGTTTTGAAGATGGGCGGTGGGCCGGTCGGAGCTGCTTCAGAAACGGCAGCCACCATGATAGGGGCAGTTCAAATCCTCTTCACATTGCGTCTCAGAGACTGACTTTTTTGGGCACCCGCCATGTAGATTCCCCAAATATAGCAATGCAGATTTAAGAAATTACAGGAGAATCTGAGAAAGGGAAAAGCAACGAGCTTTGCTTTCTCTGAGATTGTGGGTTTAGAGAAAGAGAAAGTAGGTAAAGGGGAGAGATGGCTTGCTTGCTGGGTTTGTCTCATATTGGGTCGAGAAACTGGCGCTAGCATGGGTTGCACATGGCATTTGGGTTGTGTTCCTCAGCTGCTAAGACCTGTGTGTAGATAAACTCGCAGATTGGTGACTGTATGGTGGGCCTGCAAATATGCTTGGGTAGATTCGTACCTGGGCTTGCTGGTTTTGGAAAGAATGGAGTTTTGGACTCGCCAGAAAGACCCCATTTTTATATATATATATATATATATATATATATATATATATATATATATATATTTTGTACAAAGAAATTGTAATAACATCAAACTTTTAATAAAATCTTTATTCCTTATTTTGATGTGATGCTAGGAATCTTTAATTTTGGAGAAGGCAGAGCATGATGCTAGAACCCTCACGAAGCTTTCAGAGACGTGGTATTTGGAGTGAGCAGGACGTGGGCATATCTATGCTTTCTGCTGCCTAGGGTTTGTGCAAGAGACTGCAATGGGGTTTCGCTGTGTAGTGCCTTTTGGTCACAGTTTTCCCTCAGTGGTGCGCTGCCGTATGGTACTGTGCAAGAGACTGTAGCGGGGCTTCACTATGTAATGCCTTTTGGTCACAGTTTTTCCTTGGTGGTGACGTCACCGGGCGGTGTAAGAAACTGCTTGCGTAATCGCTGCGGGGTTGCGTAGTGCGATTACGTGGCATTTTGGTTTCTTTGCTACTGTAGCGCGCTTGAGGTAGAATGTAAGGTGGCAAGCTTCATGATCGGCTAGTCGTTTGACGGCGGTCATTGAAGTCTCTTTGTCGATTGGAGCATGGTGACCAGAGTGATGAAGCTGGTGCTGATAGCCTTGCTGCTTAGAGCTTGAGGCAAAATGTAAAGCGTCAAGTTGCATGACCGGCTAGTCGTTTGACGGCGGTCATTGAAGTTTCTTCATCGTGCAGGCAAATAGCATTTGGTGCCGTTTACAGTTTCGACTCGTGCAGGCAATGAGCGTTTGGTGCCGTGTTGCAGTTTCAGCTCTTGCATGCAATGAGCGTTTGGTGCCGTGTTGCAGTTTCAGTTCGTGCAGGCAAGGAGTGTTTGGTGCTGTGTTGCAGTTTCAGCTCGTGCAGGCAAGGAGCGTTGGTGCCGTGTTGCAGTTTCAGTTCGTGCAGGCAAGGAGCATTTTGGTGTCGCCTTTTATGCTCGTGCAGACAGTGAGCTTTGGTTGTCACCTTTTAGGCTCGTGTGGACCAGAAGCATTTGTTGGTTTGTCAAGCGATCTGGGAGAGTCGTTCCTCACAATTTTCATAGCAATGAGCCTTGACTGAGTAGTTGAAGAAGTCTTCTGGAAAGATGTCACACATCGTGATGGGGATGGATGATCTTCGTGTCAAAGTTTCATTATCTCCAACACTTTCACATTGTTCTGGAGGTTGACAGGAGCTGCTTTGCCCCCTTTCCTATTGGTGAACTTGTGGAAGATATGGTTTCTGCCTGGAGAGGCGTTCCTCGCAATCTTTATAGCAAGGAGCGTTGACCGAGTAGCTGAATAATTTTTTGAGGAAGAAGAGATCGCACATGGTCGATCTTTGTGTCGAAATTTCCTCATCTTCATCACTCTCACATCGCTTTGGAGGTTGGCGAAAGCTGCTTTGCCCTCTTTCCGATTGGTGCACTTGTGGAAAAGACATATGCTTCTTGTGCAGTTTCTTCGGAGTGACATGAGTCCATCCTTCAACTTCGCTTGGCTTGACTGGCATGGTTTTGGAGCATGCCCCCAGTGATTGAGGTGAAGATTTTGAGTTGACAGAGCCAGAAATGACGTTTTTTTTCGTGATTTTGTCTTCTTTGTCTTCTTGGGCCTCTTCTTCAGTGCGGTCCTCTTGGGTTTGTTGGTGTGAAGATTGGCCGGCGTAGATGATAGTGCGCCATCTTACCTTCAGTGGTCCTTTTGTGTCGACCTCCAAAGCTGCTTGGCGCTTCATCCTTGAAGGAATCAAGCTTTGAACATTGTCTTTTCCTGCTAGACTGTCGAGCTTTTCTTCTTTTGGCGTTGTCTTCCTGTTTCTAGAAGGCTTCTTAGTTTCTTCAAGTCTGTCCAAAGCCAACCGTTGCGGATGAGATCTAGTTCTGCCGTTTTGTTTCTTGGGTTTTGATAACCTTTCAAAGACAGATCTTTGCGGTGTTGGCATCTCAAGCCTTTTAAAGACGGAAGTTTGGTCTCGACCACTAATGGCGATCAAGTGCCAAAATTCTAGGTTTTGAATTATTCAGCCTTTCAAAGATTGAAGTTCGAGGAGCGGGTTTAGGCTCCTCTTTTGGCCTTGTGGCTTGTAGTCTTGGTTTCCTCGTTTTTTTGTAGGTCGCCGATGTCCACCATTTCTTATCACCAGTAGATGCATACTTGCCCCCGGTGATGGTTGTGTAGGAGGTGCCGTGTGACTTGAACATTGACGGGAATGGTCATGCATGCTTCGGAGATACACAGGATCGAGTGATCCAAGCACGATAGTAGTATTGTGTGCCGCAACCGTGTCTTTGAAGTCAAGCTCGATTTTCCCTTGTTGTGCTAGTTTCAGGATGATATCTTTCAGTACGAAGCACTTTTTCGTTGGATGACTGATGAAACGGTGGAATTTACAGTACCTTGGACTATCGGTACGATTCATCTCTTCTGGCCGTCTACACTCAGGCAAACCGATCACCTTCTTTTCCAACAAGTCTTCTAACATGACAGCCACATCATAGTTGAGGAATGGATAAGTCTTCTCTTCAAACTCCTTCATAGTGCGTCTACGCATCTCTTGATCACGAAAAGCTTCGGTTTGAATCGCCTTGCCTCGTGTGGAGATTTCGACGGGAGCTATATTGACTGTCATTGTCTCCTTGGTGGGTTTCCACGCAGTCTTCTCCACCTTTGGCCCAACAAATTTGTCGATCTTGTAGTCAGAGATCGGTTCTTTCTTCCCATGATGGGCGATTCTCAACTCTATATCATGGGCGCGGGTGGCTAGCTCTTCAAATGTCTGTGGTTTGATGCCTTGAATGATGTATTGAAAACCCCATTGCATGCCTTGGATACACATCTCGATTGAAGAGGTCTCCGAGAGCCTGTCTTTGCAGTCGAGGCTTAGAGTGCGCCATTTGTTGATGTAATCAATGACTGGCTCGTCCTTCCACTGCTTTGTGCTCATCAACTCTAGCATGCTCACAATGCGGCGGGTGCTATAAAAGTGATTGAGGAATTCCCGCTCCAATTGCTCCCAGCTGTTGATGGATTTGGGCTCAAGGTCTGTGTACCAGTCGAAGGCGTTACCTTTCAGTGAATGCACGAACTGCTTTGCAAGGTAGTTCACTTCAGTCCCTGCATTGTTGCAAGTTTCAACAAAGCGAGCAACGTGCTGTTTCGGGTTTCCCTTTCCATCGAATTGCATGAACTTTGGTGGTTGATATCTCATCGGCATCTTCAGGGCATCGATCTTTTTTTAATAAGGTTTCGAGTACAACCCGGAGGTATTTGAGCTCCCTTCGTATTGTGCCTTGACAGTGCTGGCGATCATCTCTTGCAACTGCTTGATGGAGAGATATCCCATGAGTGCTGCTGCTTGGTCTGGTTCCAGCTTTTCTTCAGCCTTCTCTACTGGAGGCCCTTCTTCTTCGTCGCCACCTTTCTTGGAGTCAGAGCTGAATCCTTCATAATGTCGTGCCCCTAACTTGTTGACGAGTGCGGCAATTTGCAAGTCTTTCTCTTCCGCGGTCTTCATGAGCTTTGCAATTGCTTCAGTTATTTGAGCCAGCTGTTCTTCAATGGAGGTAACGCCGATGGTCATTACTTGTGCAACCATCATACGTGACTCTTCAGGCATCCATGGTGCTGATGAAGGACCCCGTTGGCCGCTTTGGGATGTCATCTGATGTGCCTCAACAACATGCTTCGGTGCCTCCAACAAGGTCAGGTTGATGATAGACTCGTGCCTTTGATGCTCCCCTTGCTCCTTTAGCGGCACCAACTTTGAAGCAGCATATTAAGGAGCGGTTGTGGCGCCAATGGATTGTCCGTTCGCGGCAGAAGTGCTCAGGATCCTTCCCTTGGTGGTTGTGAGAACGGCTTGTCCCTTGCTTGATGCCATTGACTTCGATGTGTGTTTGGATTCCTTGAACGGAGAATGAGATGAGAGGTAGAGATAGTCCCACTGGGCGTGATAAATTTGTGAACACGAAAATTTCCTGAAACGAAAGAGACAAGAACAACGTGCACAAAATAGTATTTTGTATTTGATGATTTTGGGTTACAATCTCTCTCAAATTTGATCCTCTGATTCGATCTCCGTAAGGTGTGTATTTGTGGATGTGCGATTGATCCAAGGGCCGTCGAGGCTTGATCTTGGATGAACGGTTAAAAGTTTCTTCAAGGGCCGTTGAGGCTTGATCTTGAATAACGGTGATGAACGGATCTTCAAGGGTTTTTGGGCTTGATCTTGAAGAATAATGATGAACGAATCTTCAAGGGCTTTTGGGCTTGATCTTGAAGGGTGGTTGGCTGTGTGAATTTGTCGACGTTGTTGATCTAAAGGGTCGTTGGGGCTTGATCTTAGGATGAACGGACGATGAACGATGAACACTTTCTTTAAGGGTCGTCAGGGCTTGATCTTGAATTGGTGAAAGTTCTTCAAGGGGTCGTCGGGGCTTGAGCTTGATGAACAGCGGATGAGCGGATCTTCAAGGGGCCATTGGGGTTTGAGCTTGATGAACAGTTGATGAACAGATTCGTTGATGTTGTCGATCTAAATGGGCCATTGGGGCTTGATCCTTTAAGATGAACAGTTGATGAACGATGAACACTTTCTTCAAGGGCCGTCAAGGCTTGATCTTGAAGGTAGATGATTGTTGATGAACATTTTCTTCAAGGGCCGTCGGTGCTTGATCTTGAATTGGTGGAAGTTCTTCAAAGGCCGTCAGGGCTTGATCTTGAAGGTGGATGATTGTTGATCCAAGGGCCGTTGGGGCTTGATCTTGGAAGAGACGATGAACGAAGAACGAAGAGGGCTTTCTTGATTCTTCGGGAACCTGGATGCTTGAGAGCTTCGGAGTTTCAGAGCTTCAAGTATTTTGCCTAATGATTTTGGTTTTGAATTGGTTCCCCAAAATGAATGAAATGGCTTGTATTTATAGAATTTTCCAAGACCTAATTTTGAATATAATATTCCAGATGAAATAAGTTGTTTCTTCCAGGTGTTGACATGTGTCATGTTTGATGACTTTTCCGACTCATTTCAATTTTTCGTCGAGTCATACGCTACGTGTAAAATTTATGTAATACATGAGCGTTGAAACTTTGATTTATCAGTCAACATTTATTTACCAAAATTTCGATGTCTACAATAGGTCTATGGCTAAATATATAAAATCATATTTCAATAGAAATCACATTTATAAAACCAAGTCGTAATCACAAATGATATTAATATGATAATTTAAGGTAATCACCATAGCCCATATATTAAAGTTACTCTCTAACCAATGCAAGCCCCCTAGACTTCACTTAGTCTTCCGTAGTACAAATTTTATTAATTAGGACGTTTCGAGACACGTTATCCAAAAGTCAACCCTCGGTCAACGGTAAGGTCTACAACCCTAGAAAATCTAAATCGGAAGATCCACCTATCCAATTTCTGATCTGTAACTTCTCAATGTCCACATTATGCTCAAATAACAACATACTAAAATCTCAACACGATCCGATGGTCGGATCTCCGCCAATTTCAAAATTCAAGTGGCGGTCGACATTTAATTTTACAAACTAAGAAATCCAATTAGAGAAGATCCGTATGTCGGATTCTTGATCCGTAAGTTTCTATGATCCAAAAATATTATGTTCTATCACGCATTAAGGTTCGGTGACGATCCGACGGTCGGATCGTCGAATCATAATTTGACCTAACCACGTATCGTAATGAAATTAGGTTCAAACAATCAAACCATATCATAAGGATATCAATTATGAAATCAGGGTATCTAATTGAACATAAAAGAATATCGTCGGCCCACTGGCCAGGCCGTCGCCGTGGGTGGCGGTCGGCTGCCCCGACTCGCCGGAAAATTCCACTATTTTTAAAAATTACCAAAAATTACAGAAATGAAGATCTCAAAGAGTAGAGCAAACGTTATACCTGTCGCCAAGTCCAATTTGGTCGGGAAACCCCTCAATTTCATCAAAATTGTGCGGAACCCTAGAATTGGGTATGCTTCGATTCAACCTCCAAACTTGTTCTGACGCCTCCACCATTGCTTGGGCTTTGTTCCAGGGTTCTAGGGGAGTCTAATGGTGGTGGTGGTTGACGGGATTTACTTCGGAAATGGCGGATCGCCGCCACACCACCTCCGGTGTACCCCCGTGAATTTACTTTCAAAATACCCTCAAATCCTTCCCAAATTTGGGTGATAATGGAAGAAGGAAGGGTTAGGAAATGATTGGGAGTGGTGACTTGGTCTAATTCATGAGAAATCCGGTGGAAAACCACCGGAAAATATGGTGAAAACGGGTCGAGGTCGCAGGTCAGGGGATCTTGCCGATCCCCTTTCCTTTTTCCTCTCCTTTCCCTCCTTTTTCTTCCTCCTAATTGGTCCCCCCTTTTCTCTCCCGCACTCTCTCCTTTCTCCCCTCTCCCTTGCTGCCACTTGGCAGCTTCTAAACATTTAATTATTTAATTCCCAATAACTAAAACGTCTGCAATTCTTCGTTATAACTTCATTTCACAAACGGTTTTCACCTACGCGTTCGTTGGATCAAGCTTTAATTGAAAATATAAATTTTGACCTCAAAAGTTCTACTAAACTTTAAATAATTGATTTCCAAACTTCACTCTTCATAACTAGTTTACTAAAATCTCATTTCAAATAAATTAGTATAAATTCTCAGAAAATAATATAAAATCTCAATAACAAAAATACGTAGATTGTAACAGTGAAATACGAGTACGGGATTTCACAATAAGAGTAGTTAATCTATATGAGTGTGTATAGATTATCAATTAGGTTTCTTCTTTAAACGGATTTACATATCTAAATGTATATTTGCGATTTATAGTCTCACAATATAACATACCAAATATCCCGACAAACAAATTACTCTGATTTCTAAATTGTAACTTCCTTCTCAATCTCGCATTAAGTTGACAAATCGAAAACATAAACTTGCAAACCAACGATTTCTAAATTGTATTTGTTGTGGTAGTACCTAATGGGCCGGGCTTATTAGGACCAGTGGCAATTTTGAAATATAACACAAATACAGCACCATTTTTGTCACAAAAAATAAAAACGAAAAATCATCGTTTTTCAACCCCAAACTATTGGCATCGCTCAGTGTCTCCATCGTCTTCTGATTTTCCTCCGAATCGGAGAAGAAAGGCAACCAAATCATGGTCCTCCGAATTCGTGGTTTTCTGATTCTTCCCAGCGCTCTTTACGCGTACTGCAGCCTGAGCACGCGGCGCTCTCGATTGATTCCGTGGTCTAATCTTCCGCGAATCGCAATCCGACGGTGGCGATGCCATCGCCGCATAACCAATCGGCGAATGTGGATCTCTTCGATGCGTATTTACGACGGGCCGATTTTGACCGCGATGGCCGGATTAGTGGCAATGAAGCCGTCGCTTTCTTCCAGGGCTCTGGTCACCCAAACAGGTTCTTGCGCAGGTTCTTGTTTGGGTGTTTGATGTGGGAGAGAATAGGATAAGGGTTTTTCCCGGCGGTGATGAAGACGGAGGAGGTGGAGAGGCCAGGGGACATAAATGGCGGTGGAAGTGGGCGTTGGGGAAGCGCCGTATGCAGTCCAGGCCTCCCATTAGCTAGCTACACCAGTTGAGCCAACTGTTCAGTCCAATCACGACCAGCTAATGGATAAATGTCTGATAAAATAATTAAGTAATATTCATATTAATATAATATACCCTAATTTCCTTTGCTTTTCATATTAATCAAATCAAGAGTTATCTTTTAATAGTAACTTATTAAATATAGTCCATTGGAAAACAACACTTGGTGTATCTGATCGTGTTTTCGGTATACTAAAAAATGTTTAACTTTATTATTTATGTTGTAATACCAACTATCCAATTAGAATCCAAGTTATGTCTATATTCATAACCTACCGTTTACGCACACGTGAGCAATTGTTCTTAACATTTGCAAATAAGAAGGTGCAACTATTCATGTTAAAAAATAGTTACGAGCACATAAATCGACATGTACTTGATAAAATTGGAGAAATTCGTCTCGGTGATTGAGACATTTGCTACAGTTGAGAACAAAAGAAGCTCCCACAACAGAGTTGCACACTTCAATCTAGAGTGGCCGACGACATACTCCAAACTAACATATACACTTACAAAAAAAATGGAAACTAGACAAGGTTGTAGCTCCAATTAAGAATGCATTACATTATGTGTCAATATTTACTAATTACATCAATTATTAGGCCGGTTCTTTGATTTTGATCCGAAACATAGTACTACTTCAAAGATCCCCAATGTTTTATTTAATAGACATTTCCATGCACATCATGTAATGCAAGAAGTTTCAGGGACTAATTAAATAGTGAAAATAAGGCGATCACATAAGGGGTTAATCAAAATGCCTTAATTGTACCAACTATGAAGTTATTTAAATGGTTTATAATCATGTTTTAGAACACTGATCATTGATCGCCTCCTTAAAGAAGAAGAGAACGTGAAAGCGACGAAACGTGAACACAACATCGTCGTGGACATAAGTTGCTTGTTGGACATGATAAGAGTAGTTAATCTATATGGGTGTGTATAGATTATCAATTAGGTTTCCTCTTTAGACGGATTTACAAAACGATGCTTAAATGTACAGCTGCGATTTAGAGTCTAATAATATAACATATCAAATATCTAACAAACAAATGAATCTGATTTCTAAATTGTAGCTTCCTTCTCAATCTCGCATTAATTTGTACCTTTCTATATGTGCACGTTTTTGTTTCCCCACTTTGTACAAGTTGACAAATCGAAAACATAAACTTGCTAATCAACTCTGATTTCTAAATTGTATTTTGTCGTGGTAGTACTAGTACCTAATGGGCCTGGCTCATGAGGACCAGTGGCAATTTTGAAATATCACAACAAATACAGTCCCATTTTTGTCACAAAAAACCGAAACGAAAAATCGATTAACGACGATCTTTTTCTAACTCAAACTATCGGCATCTCTCTGTGTCTCCGTCGTCTTCTGATTTTCCTCCGGATCGGAGAAGAAAGGCAACGAAATCATGGTCCTCCGAATTCGTGGTTTTCTGATTCTTCCCGACGTTCCTTACGCGTACTGCAGCTTGAGCGCGCGGCGCTCTCGATTGATTCCGTGGTCTGATCTTCCGCGAATCGCAATCCGACGGTGGCGATGACATCGCCGCAGAACCAATCGGCGAATGTGGATCTCTTCGATGCGTATTTCCGACGGGCCGATTTGGACCGCGATGGCCGGATTAGTGGCAATGAAGCCGTCGCTTTCTTCCAGGGCTCTGGTCTCCCCAAACAGGTCCTTGCGCAGGTACTCTCTTTCTTTCTCTCTCTCTCTCTCTCTCTCTCTCTCTATATATATATATATATATGTGTGTGTGTGTATGTGTATGCTTGTGTATATATGTGTAATTGGATGTGTGTGTATGATTATATTTATGTAATTGTAGTGGTTGATCGGGATTTGATGGTGGTGGAACTGTTTTCCGAATCAGATTGATTTTGAATTTGTAGTCTAATTGTAGTTGAAGTGGGAAATGTGAGTTCGGATGTCTTAATTCTCTTATCTAAGCTGAGATTTTTATTTCGTGTTAGTATAAATGCGGAATTGATGTTCAAATGGTAGAAATTAAGTAGATGAAGAATTTATACTACTGTTAGTGAGGTTGAGAGAGTTATGTTATCAGGTCACCTTTTGGTGTATCCGCTCGACCTGAGGTGGTAAACAGACTTTAGAAATGTGTTATATGACCCAAGGATTGATCAAGGATTGTTTATTACATTAGAATTGTGCAGTAGTGAAAACCTGCAGCATAAGATGACCATGGAGTAGTTAGGATTATCACATACAGGGGAAATGTTCTTGGGTCAGGATCATATCGACAAATAGGTTCTTGAAGCCGTATACTTGTTTTGCTGAAGGAATTTCCGTATAAAATGATAACCAGGGGCATATTATGTTAAATATTGATTATATGAATGCACTTTCTCATTAGCTTGAATTGCTGAACATAACAGGCTCAATCAAGCATATTTTTCTGCGAGATGCTTTGCTGCTGGATGTTCATTCTTTGCATGATGTGTTCGTAGTTTGATGTAAAAACTTACATATGCCATAGATATTTTGTAGATATAAAATTTTATTTGTAATTGGGAGTAATCGTTTGCTGGCCAATTGACATACAAACATCCATAAATATATACTATTAAATTGAGTCATGTCTAAATGTGCAGTCTAGATTGATAAAATGACTACCAATCATGCGACATTATCTTTGATGGAGCGGTTTAGGGAGGGACGCCCTCTTCCAGCGTGCTACCAAGCAATGTTATGTTTGATTTATCCAATATTTTTCAACCTGCAAATTATTACTCCAATGCTGGCAATGTAGCCTGGAGACCTGCTTCTGGTATTCATCCATAAAACAAATCACTTTTATATTTTGAAACATGTCTTTCTTTGATGGAGAATAGTTTCTTATTTTTCACTGTAAAAGGCTTTCAACAACAGCAACTGATGCCTGGTCTTGGTGCTCAGCACATGGCACCCCCAGCTGGAGGAAGGCCACCGAAGACAGTTGCTCCTTCTCATGCTGAGGAAAAGCAGCAGGCCAATTAGTGGAAACCCAGAGTACCAGAATTGGAGAAACATCTTGTAGATCAACTGAGTACAGAGGAGGTTAACTCACTGAACTCAAAGTTCAAAGAAGCAGCTGAAGCTGATAAAAAGGTAAAGCAAGTTTTTGCTCATTGCAGTTCAGCCATTGAACAATCGCATATTTTTGTCGTGTTGAAGGTTCAAACTATCGCGCTTCGTTGTGAGATTTTTACTTTGCCTTGGCATGGTGTGTTAATTAATGTCTATGTTTATGATATATAGGTAAATCAAGTTTTAAAGATAATAATAAAAGCCTTGCCTATTTGTTCTCTTATTTCTTGGTGAGACAAGTGAGCTATCAAAGTACAAATTTGCTTTAAAAAGTTTTTCCTAATCACTTTCATTTGCTTCAGACTCATCACTTGATCCACTAACTTCAGGCTCATCTCTTGATCCACCACCTTTGGAATCATCATCTTGTCTTGTTTCTTGTTCTACTTTTGGTCCCCTCGACATGAACACATGACCAAATTTGAATTTCTCAGCATCTTCGGCATACAATGGGCATATACCACAGCTGTCCACCTTCATATCGTTACCAGAAGGAAGTCTGCCTGTAAACTCTTCAGAGTCCGAGTAGAAGACGACAGAGGCCTCTTTGGCAAGTTTGTAAACATCAGGGGAGCAGTTTTTTCCTACCTCTTCAATTCTAAAGGCCTCATTCCACACATGCACGTGATGTTGGCCCTCACAGTAGGCTGTGTAGCTGCCGCACTCGATAAAGCTCTTAGAACTGAACAGTTCATGGCTTTTACCCATGAATTTGACAATGAAATTAGCTCTTACCCTCCAGGTGCCTAGCCGCGTGCCTGAAACCCAAGAAAAAACAACAGAGAGAGCGAAACCAAATAAACCTGTTCGAAACCAATCTGGACAAAGTTCGATGTCTACTGAAGATCCCTCATTTTGATAGCTGAACCAATTTGGAATTTCTTTTCCTGGACAAGTAACGTTAATCTGAGGCCAGGGATGACGAGCCCCGAAATAGTAATTGAATAATTGTAACTTTACTGGCGCAACAGTTGCCATTCGCATAATTGTAATCTGTGCTTCATCCATTATGTTGCTCCTTGAATTATCATCCAATTTTGGGCAATTAGTAAAAACTCTGTAACAATACTTAGGTTTATCCCAACCTTGTGTGAGTGCTGTCCTTGAACTTGACACTGTCTTCAGCGACGTGCAGTAGTGAGCTGCAACATTACATAGCACTGGGAGCTCTGGTATGGATTGAAGCTGACCGCACAACCTTAAGTCGAGTATAGACAACCGAGAAGCTTGTTTGATGCTTGCTGGTATTTCCAATATACCGCTGTGGTTGAGGTTTAGTTCTTCTAAAGAGAGAAAACCGACAGGGCTGGAAGGCAAATTTTCAAGTCTCCAACAGTGCATAAAGCTGAGACGTTTAAGATTGGCTAAACTGTAGATACTTGTTGGGACATCCTCAAGTTCTTCGCAGCCATTAAGGTTTAAATCTTGAAGCCTATTTAGATTTCCAATAGACGAAGGAAGCATTTGGACAGCTGTGCCGTCCAATCTAAGAGACACCAAATGCTCCATTGGCTTCAAGATTTCAGGGAATTTGGAAAATCTAGAGCAATCGGTGAGACTAAGACTCTCAAGATATTTCAACTCACAGATTGATGAGGGTAGCTCTTTAACTGCTGTATGCATTAAACTTAAGGACTTCAAATGTTCCATTGGCTTCAAGATTTCAGGGAATTTGGAAAATCTAAAGCAATTGGAGAGATCAAGACACTCAAGATATTTCAACTCACATATTGATGAGGGTAGCTCTTTAACTGCTGTATGCATTAAACTTAAGGACTTCAAATGTTCCATTGGCTCCAAAATCTCTGGAAGGTTTTCAAATCCATAGCACGAATCGAGATCAAGATTTTTCAACTTACACCTGCTGCTTGGAAGTTTCTTAAGGTCTTCGCATTGCCTTAAATTCAAGTAAGAAATATTTTCGTTAGACCAAACTGATTCAGGCAACTCCTTTATACCACTTTTTTGTAAATCTAAGTATTTAATATTTCCTGGCATCTCTGGAAGATACTTGAGACTGGTGCATAAACTAAGATCAAGATGAGTAAGCTTGTGAAGATGTTGAAAATACGAAGGAATTTCAACCAAACTTCTACAATACCGGAGATTTATCTGCACAATTTTTAGACTCCCAGAGAGATTTGGAACTTCAGTTAGATTTGAACAACCCCGCAGATCGATAACTTGTAAGTTGACAAGTATCTGCAACAAATTAAATAGAAATATAAAGAATTAATATAATTTATACACTTGAATTTGTACAAGAATTAAAATAGGCATATAATATATTATACCTGCTCTTCTTTCCAAAGCTCCTTAGTAACTCTGCTATATGGCATATGAAGCTCAACTAGATTTTCCGGACAAAAATTTGACGGCAAAGATTCCAATGGATATTGATCCCAATAAAGATAACGAAGAGAATCAGGAAGGTCTAGAGAAGCGGTGAATTTGCAGCCACCCTCCACAATTAGCATTATTAGGTTAGAAATCTTTTTGAAGTCTGCACATTTCAACGGTCGGTATTTAAGCTTATTCCAATTAACCTGTATGGCTTCAACATTTGGAGTTTCCTGAGAATAAGAAGAAAGTTTAAATGTGAATATAAACATATTAAAATGTAACGCACATTTGGAACAAAGAGTATTTGCGATGGTAATCATGTACAAGTGTCTTAGTCTAGTCAAATATCCAACATAATTGTATCCTCCTCTACTTGTCCAAATAAACAAACATTTGTTCATATTCCAAACACTTCCAAACACAATAAATATTCAATCAAATTCATCTTTTAACAATCTCACTTCTTTATTATAAATTAGTTTTACTTTGTTGTGTTATCATCTCAAGTTTGCTATTTTTTTTTTTATTATTTTTTTGTAAAAAAAGAAAAGAAAAGAAAAGAATTGAATGCATTTGGCTCTTACCATGTTACCCCTCAATACACGATAGAAATCATCATCATCGAACAACCTATTCCGTTTACCGGGATCTTTAATATCTTGTTCTTGAACAATTTTCCTTCCCATTTCTTGTAGCAAATCGTGCATCTCTATGGTTTCCCTTCCCATTTCTTGTAGCAAATCGTCCGTTTTTGAATCAATTGATATGAGAGACATCTCAATGAGAATTCTAATTCCAGATGTCGCAAAGAATCCACGAACATCTAACATTCGTTTTACCTCAACCAGAGACTTCCCTTTATGAAAACATGCTATATCCAGAAATATCTCCTTCTCATTTTCTCTCAATCTATCATAACTTATTCTCAACACTTTCTGAATATCTTCACTGGGAAATTGTTTCAATTTGTTGAATTCATCTTCCCATTCTTCTTTGCTCTTGCAATTGAAGAACAAGGACCCCAGAACTGTAAGTGCTAAAGGAACGCCGTTGGCATAAGCCACCGCCTTTTCTGCCAACTCCTTATGATCTGTTATACGGGTACTGTTATCCTTGAAAGTACGCGAATAGAAGAGCTGAAGAGCATCATCTGGTTTTAATTCCTCAACCTTGTAGATATTATCCTCTTCAACAGTTTGCCCAAGTGTGCCCCTATCTCTAGTTGTGATAATGATTCTACTTCCAGTGCCAAACCGGAGAGGACTGCCAGCTAAACGTTCCAATTGCATAGAATTGCTCACATCATCAAGAACAATGAGGACCTTTGTACGCCTGAGCCTTTCTCGAACAATAGTTGATCCTATGGATGAACCTTCTTCCTTTAATATCTCCTTAAGAAGTGTTTTTTCCAAGTAATCTAGTCCACTTGCTTGTTCTGAGTTCTCCCTAACATTCTTAAGAAAAGAAGAAGCTTCGAATTTAGAAGAGTGTCTGCGAAATACAGCCTCGGCAAGGGTGGTCTTGCCAATACCACCCATTCCCCAAATACCTACAGTGATGCAAGCGTCCGGTGGATGAATGCCTAACAACGATTCGACCTGCTCGATGCGGCTTTCAATTCCAACAAAGCCCCTTAAATCACAGGATGATGCGCGACACAATTTGGTCCAAATATCTTCAACAACTTTCGTAACTAAATCAGCATCCGTCCTGGCATATATATGTAGGAAAGTAATAGTTAAGTCTTAAATATATAAATATATACCCTACAAAATCTTAGCACAATAAAATCATGACAAGTTCAAAGAAAATTTATAATTTTATACAAGTTAAAAGAATTAGTTAGTTACCCATAATTTTTTGAATCAAACCCAGATATATTTCCTGCATTCGTCAAAGCATCCCTCCACTTGTGCACCTTGTCGATACTGTTCTGGAAACGTTGTTCAAGTTGAGCAAATGCAACCCCATAACTCCCCTGTTGTTTTCGTACATCCGATGGAAGGGTGTCGTAAAAAATGGGTATAACCAACTGGCCATGTTTTTCCTTGCATTCTAGGACATGCACAAGCTCATCCAAACACCACGTGGAAGAAGCGTAGTCTTTCGAGAAAATGATCACCGAAAGCTCTGATTCCTTGATTGCTTGGAGAAGGGCAGGTGCGATTTCATCTCCTCTCTTAAGCTTGTCATCAATATAAGTTGTGATTTTTTTCTCAAGTAAGGCAGCGTGGAGGTGGCTGGTGAAAGTACGGCGGGTGTCCTCACCTCTGAAACTGATAAACACATCATACTTTTCTCGACGTGGGGGGTTATCAGCATCATCATCATCCTTAAAAGCAGTAGAATCAGCAGCAGAATCAGGTACAGCAGAATCAGCTACATCAGAATCAGCCGCAGGAGACGAAGAAGAAAATGATCTGCAGCACAGGTACAACAGAGTCCCGATGGCGATGACCATGATGTTGAAAACTTGAATGAAGGCAATCAACTCCATCTCTCTATTAGGCATGTGCACAAAGTTACAAACGCTTTAGGAGGACAAAATTGAAAATTTGGAGAGACAAGGATTAGTCACTTTCACATTCTTAAAAATTATTTGATAATTGATAATGCTAAACTAACCAACGCCTTCACAAAATTACAAACGCTTGCACATAGCAGATGCAATTAACTGGGGTGTTGTGCAAAAATAATTGGAATAATATTTAGATACTCACTAGTAAGTATTTTCCATACTCATCCAATAGACACATGTTCTTTGTTTTAAAAGCCCAAGAAAAAATAATGATATATACATTATATTATAAGAACAACACTTGGCTGCTGAAAATTCAGCAGCCACTCCTGCTTTTAATCAAAACTTGAACACGTGTCCACCCGTGATTGGGTGTAAGCAGGAGCTCCTGCACAACCCTTCAGCAGCCAAGTATTTTCCATATTATAAAGAATAAAACATGTGTTAATTTATTATTAAACAAAACCAAGAGGTGAGTACTCACTAATGAGTACACAAATATTGTCCTAATAGTTGTATTTGGCTTTCACAGTTTCCTAAAAAGAAGAAGCAGCCGCAATATCCATT
The DNA here is from genome assembly GCF_916048215.2 of Malus sylvestris. Taxonomy (NCBI): domain Eukaryota; kingdom Viridiplantae; phylum Streptophyta; class Magnoliopsida; order Rosales; family Rosaceae; genus Malus; species Malus sylvestris. The sequence continues at coordinate 26,899,651 of NC_062264.1, forward strand.
ACCTTGAATTGGCTTTTGAGTACATGCACAAAGTTTCAAAGGCTCGAAAATCAACGAGTGAGAGATGAACGAAAGTGGAAAATGGGGCACATGATACGCACATGACAAAAATTAATTAGCAATTTAAATGCCAGCATAACTTTATACATATACTAAAACCCAACACAGAAAACACTGTTCATTAACAGTGTCATCCCATTTTCACCCCTGCTTCTTTTTTGTTATTTCAGGTTCGTCTTTCGTTCCCACACCGTTTTAGCCTCGCGTTTTCTCTAGATGCTTCCCCCCACCCCCCCCCCCACCATTTCAGTCTCTAGACCCCCTTTTTCTCTGCTTGACTCCTGCTTTCCCCGTCTCCCTCCTCGCCTCACTCTTCTTTGCACCAAGCAGCTCGATTTAGGGCTTCACCATTTCTCTTCGAATCAAGGTCTCTATTTCTCTCCCTATTTTCCCAATCTAGGTTTCCCTCTCTCTCTGTGGAAAAACCCTAGATCTCGCCACTGCCGCAGAGTCCAAGCTCAGCCTTTTCGAGCTTCAATCTACCGTGCCGATCGTCTTCTCGCGGTGCTTCCACCTATACCCCTCTGGTAAATTTCCCAACTTTTTCCCCATTTTTTTTTCTCTCTATTTCTGCGCTTTTGAAAGGTTTCAGATTTTCGTCTTCTTAAGCTTATGTTTCTGAAAGGACCTTGATTTTGTGTTTAATTTGGGTTGTAGATATCTGGGTTTGTTCTTGATTAAATCGTTAATTAATTAATTAGCTAATTTTCCATCTCATCCGGTTGTAAATTGGTTTAATTGAAGTTTGATTTCATTGTTCGAAGTTCCTAGCTTTCAGTTTCGTGGGAAAATTTCCTATTTAGTTGAAAAATAGGCGTTCATTGGTAATCTGGGTGAGGAGCAGATATGGGTTCCATTGTTTGGTAGCCTAGAAAACGTAGGAAAATAAATCTTAATAAAATTCTGTGACCTTTTTCTTTTATGTCCAGTAAATTCAAACCTTTGGCTCAGCCGAGTTGTGTATTAGTTAGGTTCAGTTGCATGGATTTTGTTTTCAAGATCAGCAAACAATTTGAGATTGAAATTTTTATATTTTTTCATTCCGTAGTTATCTTTTATGTCCAGTAAATTGCTTATTGTGGTTTATATACTAAATGCAGCAAGCAAGCAAAATTTGCTTCTTGAGCAGTATGTTCAGGGGACATGCATCGTATTTTTCATGTAAAATCAAGACAAAAATGGATTTTCTATCACATTGGACTTAAAAAAGTAAATTAGGTCAAACCAATACCAGCTAAGCGTACATGCTTGCTTCCTCTTCGTGTTCTCCCACAATTTGTGCCCTTACTTCTCAATTGGATTCACAGTAAAACCCCAAAAACTTGAGGTACGAAAATTTCAATTTTTTTATTGTTTGTGTTTTTGATTTATTTTTAGTGTTAATTTCTGATTAAATTATTATTTTTGATAAACCCATTTAGAATCTGATCTGGGTTTTACCCGGATAAAACCTTGACAGTTTGAAACTTTAAGGAATAAAAATTTCAATTTTTTTTGTTTATATTTAATAGTATTCTGGGTTTTGCAGAAATGCTATTCTTGCTGAAGACCTGCCCTGTAAGTGATTTAATTTTTTCTTTTCGAATTTCTACTTCTCATGGATAATTATGAATATGTAGATGATTTGTGGATAATTTTTTTTACTTAATCTCCAATTCAAAGTGAAGGATATTGAATTTTGTTATCATTTTAGTTAAAATGTGTTACTGTTTAGTTAAATTTAATCCCTAATTGAACTGACTAATTTTTAGTGCAGTTTGGGCATGATCTTTCCTCAGATCATCGTCACTTCTATTAAACTCAGTTAGGTTCTATAACACCAGTATATGAGTTGTTATTTCGGATTTGTAATTTGAACGAAACCCTAATGGTTTGGTTTTGCGGAGAGTTGTGGCAGTTTGTCGAGGCTTTACCAGCTAAAGTGGATTTTGCATTTGGTTCCCTCTGGTGACAAATCTGAGATTTCACAGGAGATGGAAGGCTGCTGGTTGTTTGGGTATGCTCTCCCTGCTTCCACTTCTTGCTTATTGTGTATGTATTTCTTATTTGAATAAGTGGGTTTGTGCTTTTGTTTTTTAAGTTTCATTTGTGTGATTTTATTTCAATCGATATTATCTTTGAGAAGGCAGGATGCTTTGACCAATTATTTCTTGCTTTTTAGTGATTTCATTTAGATGGATTCCTTAAAAATTGAGAAGGCAGATGAGCTTTCATCATTTGTTTATTGGAAATTGATAATATATGCATTTCTTATGTGAATAAGTGGGTTTGTGTTTTCCTTTTTTCCTGATTAACTTCTTAGCTTTTCAAAATTAATATACTTTACTGCCCACACATGTTTTTCAGCTAACCTGCTCAATTAGTTTCGACTATAGTTTGCTTTGTGCTGGATGTTAAAGGTTTCTCTTCAATGATTATATATAGCTTCAGTAGTGGGTTTCTTTGGTTCATGTCGTACATGGTGATTAACCATGTTTTTCAAGGTGGCTCACCTTCTTTAATTGCAGGTTCGACAGAAAGTTGAAGAACACATATGATCACCTACTTTTTACGAGGTCTTGCTCATACTTAATTGTTTATTTTAGCATAGATTTAACTATAACTCCTTACTTTTAGGGTATGTGTATGTGTATATATATGTATGTGTGTGTATATATGGGTTGCACAGATGCTCAGATATGCCACCCAAACCTAAGCATGAGAACACTTTGCTGTTCATTTTTTGGGGCTTTTGTCTGCAGCTTTCGAAGCCCTTTATGCTCAAGGTAAGTAATTTTGGATTTTTCCTTTCAACCTTTTCTCCAACAATTTTTTTTTTAATTATTTGAATATTGTGAAAGTTGTGTTTTATATGCTGTGAAAGTTAAATCTGTGAAATTATTTTTTTTATTCTTGGTATATATTCCGTTATTTCATAGTTTTGGATGATGTTGGATTGAAAAGCTTTTCTATTAAACTTTATTTAAAGTGTTTCTCCGTTCTCACATTTACTTTCATAAATTATAGCTGATTTGTTAATCTCTTACCAAAATACGCAAATCATTTTGTAAATTTGTTTTTATTCTAGCAGGAACCGCAATGCAGATGGGGAACACATATAAATTCAGCGTTATTCTAGCCAAAAACCTTTATTCTCACAACATTGGGTACGATTGTTAAAAGTTCCAGTTCATTGTACCTAAATTGAAACAATTTACTATTAACACTAACTTTTTTATATTTTAAACAAGATATTTCATGAATTTTGTAATCCCGCAGCAATGTACGGGTGGTACTTTCTAGTAACACCTAAACTTATTAATTAAAAAGAAATTACAAAAAATACAGAAAAGAGCCTTAAAGAGTATCAATAAATACTGACTAACCTGTACCAATTTGACAAGGGCTGTTTGTTTTCTGCACCTTCAAAATAAGAAGAAAAGTTCACCTTCAAAATAATATCCAAAACAATTAGTTTTTTGTATCATCGGAGAGAGAGGGAGGGAGACTATTAGAATTTACTCGAATTGGCTAAAGTTCCGAAGGCTCCTTCACAGGAATACGTGAGAGATGAATGGTTATTGAAGTATAAAAAGGGAGCACATGGGATGGGGCCCCCCCTTTACGCTCTCTGCGTGCACGGTTGTAAAGTTTTCCAGTAAGTCAATGGCCAGTTTCTTTCAAGAAATTTCCAAACAATTTCCAAGCAACTTTGATTTGAGGACATTTTTATAATTTTCAAAAGAAAATAAGTGAATTTCACACTACAAAATCATAGAGAGGGTTAAGAATATAGTTGTTCACCAATTGAGATTGAACAAGATTTGGAGTATGTCTTTCCGAGCACAAGTGACAAATCAATTCATTGAATTATAGAGTTTCAGCCTATTTAACTCAATTTCATTATAAGATATACACAATCATTACAACTATCAATTTTACTAGTATATTATAGTGAAATCAAACTAAATGGATCTTAATAGTTATCTATTAATAAATATTCAATGGGTTAGTTTGTCATTTCTATTACCGAGGCTATCGAACTAACCTGAAAGTAAGCGAGAAATCAAACTAACCTGAAAGTAAACGAGAAAAACTTAACATGAAAGAAATTCATATATTTGCAATCTTAATATGAACAACGTCATCTCAGCATGTAAAGGAAGACAATTGATCAAGATGCAAACAAAACAAAGTGACATCCGGTGACAGGTCACCAGCGAAGGAATTAACAGCAGACATAACAAAAACTAATTAGCAAATTATATGGCAGCATAACACCTAAACTTATGTAAAAAGAAAAAGAAAAAAAATACGCCTTTCTCTCAAAATATGCCTTTCTATCAAAAAAAAAAGAAAAGAAATGACAAAAAATACAGAAAGAGCCTTAAACAGAATCAATCAATAAACACTGACTTACCAATTTGACAAGGGCTTGTTTGTTTTCTCCACCTTCAAAATAATATCCACAACATTTACTTTTTCGTATCATCAGCATCAGCAAGAGCAGCAGCGGATGAAAATCAAGAACAAGAAGATGCCATATCCACAACCTCTATTTTTCAGATCCAGCAAGTAGTAGTTGCAGAGAGATTAATTGTGAATTAGAAGGAAAGAGAGAGAGACTGGTTCAGAATTAAGGAGGATCCAATAAAGTAAGAGAGAGAAAGAGTAGTTCGGAGGATCTATTGAAACAAAAAAGTCAAGAGAGAGAGAGAGAGAGAGAGAGAGAGAGAGAGAGAGAGAGAGAAAGAAGGAGAGAAGGAGAGGAAGACTAGTTCAGAATTTACTTAGAATTGGACTACATACATAAGCACAAAAATGGGAGAGGTTTTTCAATTTGACCAGTACACGAGGTGATACATCACGTATCATTATACAAATAATGAGATATGTATGCTAAAAAGTTAATAACTTAAAAAAATAAAATTTTCCACCATTTCTATTAAAACACGTGATCTACCACTTGTGTTCTTGTCGCAATAAAAAATTTCTCTAAAAAGTGACACATGGATGCGACCCTCCCTTCATGTGCTTTGCGTACACGGTTTTGATTTTTTCCAATTACTTAGTTACTGACCAATTTTTTTGCAAGAAATTTCGAAGCACTTTCAATTGAGGATATTTTTATAATTTGAAAAGAAAAAAAAAAGTGAATTTCACATTACAAAATCATGGAGGGCTAAGTGTATAGTTTATCAATGGAGCTTGAATAGAATTTGATATTTGTCCTTCTGAGTACAAGTGACAAATTAACTCATTGAATTATTAATGAAAAGTTATTAAGAGTCTCAGACTCATTTAGTTTGATATCACCATAAAGTATTACACAATCATTAAAACTATTAATCTCACCACTATGTTATGATAAAAAACAAACTAAACATATCTTAATAATTATTCATTAATAATTCAATGGGTTAGTTTGCCATCTCTACTTTTGAGGCCGTCGAGAGATCAACAGAGGGTCTAGTACTCCAGCTAAAATTATGTAGCATGGCCCCAAGTAAAACCATCTACAACCGAAGGGTCTAAAGGGCTACAGGGTCGAAAATAGCCCGAAAATCGTCTCCAACCGAGGGTTAGACCAAAGGCTTGTGGGCCCATGAGACAAAAAAAGGCCAAAGGGCCAACCGGCTGGCCCAACCCAGCCAACCAGCCCCGAGCCTGGCTGGATTTTTTATTATTAATATTATTTATGTCGGATATAGCCGACAATATTGTTCTCTTTAGTGTCGGATATATCTAACAGTATTCTCCCTCTTTTTTTTTGGGCCAATTTTTTTAAAAAAAAAATTTTAAATTCCCCCTTTTTTTCCTATAAATACCTAAGTCATTCATATACCAGTTCTCACATAATTTTCACCATTCCATACTATATCACTTCATTCTATTTCAATTCTTCACATTCTATTTTCTTACCTCTTCCAATAATCTTTCCTTCAATTTTTTCAATAAACCACAAGAGTTGTTCTTCAAGATGGAAGAAACATCTTCCAAGTTTGAATAAATAGCATCAAGCATTGTTAAATTTAAGTTGTTGTAGTTTTTAAATTTAAATAATAAATTATATTTGGTCCTATGACCCTTTGGCCCTCAATTGGAGATGGCTTTTTGTCACTGGGCTATGTTTGGTCTATGGTCCTCTGGCCCCTCGGTTGGAGATGGTAAGAAATATGACATTGCATTGTTCATTAAAATATTAATTTCTTAGAAAGTCAGAGGGCTAAAACGAGCCCTCCAGCCTTCAATTGGAGATGGCCTAAGATAGTCATGATCCACCCATCTCTCTCTCTCTCTCTCTATCTAGGCACTAAACTAAGCAAAAGACAGACGGAGGTAGAAAGTGGGAATCAAGCAAGGGAGGAGGGAGTAGACCCGCATAGACTATATCAATTTGAGTTCAATAATTGTACTAGTTGACCTAATTTACACAAGGTTACAAAAGTTCTATATATGCTCTCGACAATCCAACGGAGATGTCAAATAAAAAAAAGGAGAAATGAAATTACTTGACTCAAGCACCTTACCTTCTCCTTTTAAAAAATTAATGTGTTCACATATGAAGAAAGACAAAATAAGGGCACATCACCATCAGTTCATAACTTTCATTAAAGCTGACAAGTCATAACTCACAAGTCATTCCTACATGTTTTATGCATAAATTTATTTTTTCCATTCAGATTCATCTCTGATCAGCAGATCATCCAATAAAATTTAATCTTGACGAAGACAAGTAACCTACACCTAGTGTGTCACCGTAGCACTCAAGTTATTTGTTTATTCATTATTAGTTTAAGATGTCACAATATCATACTAAATGTACACGACTCTTCAATTAAAGATAAAAGCAAACTAAACCTTTGAAAATGAACAAGCAAACCTTGATATAGAAAGCACACCTCCCAAATTGGCTTTGGTGAACTAGAGTTTAGCCTGATTACGAGAAAAACAAGTGGTGGATTGCCCTTATGGTTAAAAAATTTCTCTTCAATTCACTATGTTTTGAGTTCATGCTCTTCCGCATCCCCTTAGTATGATTAGTGTAAAGTATCATTTGTAATTAAAAAAAAACCAAAAAAAAACTCTTTTTTCATACAATTCACATGTTTACACCTTTTACATACAAAGTTTTGAATTTTCTTAATTTATTTTAAGAGATTTTCAAGTACTTTCAGTTGAGTACCTTTTTATAATTCCTAGAAAAAAGAAAAACAAGTTAATTTCATACTACAAAACTACTTTCACAATACAAAATCATGGAGGGTTAAGAATAGTCGTTCACTACTAGAGATCGCCTAAGATTTGAAATCTGTCTTTCTGAGGCTATCAGGAGGTCTTAAGAGACATAGAGTGAAACTAAGCGACAAATATAAGTGGTCGATTGCCCTTATAGATTGTGCATTTCTCTTCAACTCACTGTGTCTCAGTTCAAACCCTCCCGCCTTCCCTAAATAGAGATTAGTATAGAATATCGCTTGTAATTAAAAAAAAAGCAAGCTCCTTCTTATTCAATTGACGTATTTACACATTTTACGTACAAATTTTTAAATATTTCCAATTAGTGACCAATTTCTTTCAAGAAATTTCCAAGCACTTTCGATCGAGTACCTTTTTATAATTCCTAAAAAATAAAAACAAGTAAGTTTCACACTACAAAAATCATGTCCTTCACTATTGGAGATTGTCTAAGATTTGGAATCTAGCTTTCCGATACTATCGGGAGGTTATAAGAGAGCCCACAACTTAGCCTGAAAGTAACCGAGAAAAACTTGTGTAGAGATGGCTAATCATGTTGTCTATACGAGAGTAACTTCTGTACCAACGTAGCAGTGATGACACATACTTTGAAAATGTATTTACCATGAATTTTTTTTTTTTTTGCATCTATCAGATGATCAAAATGTACCGGCTTGCCACCCAAACCAACCAATTAGAAACCAACAGTATCAGCCGCAGAAGACGAAGAAGAAAATGTTAATGATCCTAGCACATGTACACCAGAGTTCCGATGGTGATGACCACGATGTTGAAAACTTAAATGAACCCAATCAACTCCATCGCTCTCTCTTAGACTAGATTTTAACTACAGTTGCACCTGAGACTAGATTTTAGTCCTTATTAGACTTACTCCAACTCTTGAAGTAAAACTTAAATTTTAGGTTCTAAACTTATCCTAACTTGCTCCAACCCTTGGGGCAAATATGAGTTAAAACTCAAAATTTATTTTTGGGCCAAATTTAGTCCAGGATTTCCCCAGGATTAGTGGGGCTGGTCCACCATATATGTATATTTTTTTAGTTTTATATTTATAAATTCATTAAATCCAATGGTTAAGATCTAATTTGATGAAATCCAACGGCTAAAGTAAATTAAAAAGAAAGTATTTTATGTGTTTCATATTTTTTTCATACTGTTTCACGAGTTTCATGGTGTCGGTTAGTGATTTTTTAATATTTGTCGGAATCTAAATATTTTTAGGTTAAAATGTTCATAAAGTTAAATTAGGATAGTCTACATAATTTTTTTTCTTTTCAAATAGTTACTTTAAGAAAAAATTAGCCTAAGGTATTAAATATCGATGATATCGGAAATATCGATAGTTCAAAAACACGGAAATATCGATGGAAATATCGGGATATTATCGATATCGATAAAAATAATATGGAAACCACGGAAATTGTAAGAAAAACTTGGAAATTTTTATTGAAACTTTGCAGGATGTTTATTTAGTCAATTATCTATTAGTTTATCACAAAAAAATTGGAAGGAAATGCATTGCATGATGGATTTAACTGATTTAAGTTGATTATATAGCGAGCTGGCAAACATTGTGAGTGTAGAAAATATGTAGTAATTAATGAAAGATGTTTAAACACACAATAATCATTTATATATAATTTTTAATCAATCTAGTTGTACAATTTTCTATTAAAAAATTATTTTTATTTTTTCTTTTCACATGGTGCAGCACACCATTCCAAAACCTTTATTTTTTATTATTATTTCTTCTTCTTCTTCTTTTGTTTTTTTTGGCAAACATTTTTTCTTCTTGTTTTCAGATGGTGCCAACGCACCACTTCTTTTTCTTCTTCTTTTTAGATGGTGCCAATGCACCACTTGGCACCACTTCTTTTTCTTCTTCTTTTCAGATGGTGCCCCAACGCACCACTTCTTTTTCTTCTTCTTTTTAGATGGTGCCAACGCACCAATCCGAACCAAACATCGTCTTCAACCTTTAGACTCGAAAGAGAGAGGGAAGACCCTGTAAACTCAGCCACAATCATCCTCCTCCACATCTCTCTCCACACTTTCTCTCTCTACATTTCACTTTCAGTCACTCACTCTCTCACTCCACCAACTCCAAACTCCACTCCTCTCTTTCTCTCTCTCTCTCTCTCTCTCTCTCTCTCTCTCTTATGCCCTCATTGGGCACCTAATTCACCAGATCTGTGCCTGACCGCACCAGATCACGCCCTAAGAGAACCCTAAAGTTGCTCCGATGGAGGAAGCATTGGAGCTTGCGTGTGCCAAGGACACCAAGGAGCGCATGGCGGGAGTGGAGCGCCTGCATCAGCTTCTGGAAGTGTCAAGAAAGAGCCTGAATTCGTCGGAGGTGACGTCGCTCGTCGACTGCTGCTTAGATCTTCTCAAGGACAACAACTTCAGAGTCTCCCAGGGCGCTCTGCAAGCACTGGCCTCCGCCGCCGTGCTCTCCGACGACCACCTCAAGCTCCATTTCAATGAGACTTTTCAGTTATTGAGGAACTTTTCAAAATATCGCGATAGTTTCGGAAATATCGCGATATTATCGATAATACCGTGATATTTTGATGAAATCCCGTTGGATACCTATTAAAATATCGGTACCGTGAAAAACCGATAATATCTGCTAAATATCGCCGATATTATCGGCATTTTGTTCCTTGAATTAGCCTCAATTCATTCTTTAATAATATGAGACTAAAATTTTAACCCAGGGTTGGAGCAAAAAAGTTATTTCTAGATTAAAACCTAAATTTTCTCAACTAAAAATTTTAAATTTTAACCCAAAAAATGAAGATGGTCTTAGGGGTGGGTATATGCACAAAAAATTTCAAACGTCCAGGGAGGACAAAAATTGAAAATTTGGGGAGACAAGGAGTAGTCACTTTCACATACTTAAAAAATATTTGATAGTTAATAATGCTACTACTTTAAAATTTTCTTTTAAATATGCTTTAATTAAAAGAAAAATTGGTCCAAATACATTCGGTAAGGCATTTTTCAATAAAATATACGCACAAACTTTGCAACGACCGAGAAAAAATCACTAGGGATTAGACAAAAAAAATACATAAAAAATATAAAGACGAAATTGCTCAAGCACTTTCCTTGCATAAACCATGTGCATTCAAACGGAAGAAAAGGTTATAATAATGACAATTTTAACGAAAAAACTCCTGATACTGTTTATTTTAACGAAAAATCACATTTTTACACTAAAAAGTCAAATATGATACTATTCACTTTACCCTTTATTTTGTCCTTATCGTTAAAACTCAAAGTTTTCAAGTCATTTTCATTAGTTTTTCTTATAAAAGATGATATCTAGTTGAGGACTTAAAGAAAGAATGAAAAACTAATGAAAAGAGCTTAAAAACTTTGAATTTTAACAGTAAGGACAAAATAAAGGGTAAAGTGAATAGTACCAGGTTTGACTTTTTAGTGTAAAAATGTGGTTTTTCATTAAAGTGAACAGTACCGCAAACTTTTCGTTAAAACTCCCAAGAAAGAAAGGTGAAATATCATGGGTTTGGGTAACCGCCGTTATGAGTATGGTTAACCGTTTATAAACGGTTATGAGTATAACCGTTTATGCAATTACCTAACAGGTAAATGGTTATGCGGGTATGAACATAAACGGTTATGAGTAAATAATCACAGTTACTCATCCGCCATAATCATTGCCCATCCTTAATTACGATCACGATGACGATGATGTTGAAAACTTGAATGAACCCAATCAACTCCATCTCTCTGTCTTATATCAGATAGCAGAAGGAGAATCTTAACTACAATTGCACCTAAGACTAGATCAGAGTTTAGTTCTTACTAGGGGGAGGTATATGCGCAAAGTTTCAAACGTCCAGGGAGGACAAAAATTGAAAATTTGGAGTGACAAGGATTAGTCACTTTCACATACTTAAAAAATATTTGATAATTAATAATGCTACTATTTTTAAATTTTTAAAAACTTCGTTTTAATCCTTTAAAAATATGACTTTTAGATTAAAACCATGAGTAAGATCAAAATCTAATTTTAGTCCATTGATACATTAATAACCCATATTTTGATTTTTTAATTATTTCTCTTTTTCTTCCTAATTTTTAATGTATTAATTTTATTTCATTATAATTTTCATTTTTATTTCATTTATCGTAATATATTTTGTTGTAAACATTTAGATAAACTAATTTTTGTTATACAATATATTTTGATGTACTTTGTCTTCTTCTTTTAGGTACATTAAATTCATTATAATACATTTCGGTGCATACATTTAGGTACACATATTTCGGTACATACATTTCGATATAAACATTTAGGTATATTAATTCAATATAATACAGTTCGGTAATAATATTTCGGTGCGTATATTTCTGTACACACATTTAGGTACATTAATTTAATATAATACATTTCGGTGCATATATTTCGATACATACATTTTGGTACTAACATTTAAATATATTAGTTCAATATAATACATTTTAGTACACACATTTCGGTACTAACATTTAGGTACATTAATTGAGTCTTTCAAGTTTGAAGAATGTTAAATAAAATTAATAAATTAAAAAACTCTTTTTTGGTCAAAAAATAAATTAAAATTTGTATGTTAATAAATTTAAATATTTAATGGGAGATATTAAATAAAATGCACATTAATTATTTTGAATTAAGGACACATCAAGGGATTAAGGAAATTTTATTTGAATCCATGTAACATCTTTCTACACCCAACTTACTCTCTAAACCCATATTATTTTTAATCAAACTATTAATATCACTTTAAACCCAAATTTACTACCTAAATTACCCTCATAAACCCACTTCAATATCTAAATTTATCTTTACACCCATTTAGAAAATAAAAACCTGAAATCAATATTCTAGAACTTGTTCAAGGTGTAAAGAGAGTAATATCTCTTACCTATTTGTCTCATACTTAATCTTTGCTGCATATTTGCCACTCTAATGTACAAAAGCAAGGACCCAGTGGGTACTGGAAATGGTGCAGTACTCGTCACTCTGATATAAAATTAATTTGAGTTTAAATAATTATGTCATCTCGGTGCTAATGTTTGATCCTTGCTCCTGCATTTGTCAAGTTCAAGCTTAATAAATTAGAGCTAGGTATAAATTATATTCAATGGTTAAGTTATATAAAATAGACTACGTGTAGTTTAGAAATCATAAAAATAGTTTGTTGTGTGTCAATGTTTTGGTCAATTTTCGCATCTTACTTGCCCATAAGATTAACTGCTTTCACAGAAACAAGTATGTTGATGCACAAAACCGGATGGTCTTGGTACAACGTAAATCCGACCGTGAATCTGCATGTAATGTAAATAACACAAGATGTATCGTGGTTCACCCCAAGGTTTGGGCTACGTCCACACTGATTGTATTATATTTCTCTGAGAAGTGAGGGGGAGAGAGAGCTCTAGAAGTGAGAGCGTTGAAAGGGGTGAGAAGGCTCCAGAAATGGCCTCTGAGAGTGAGAGTGAGGCCCCTCTAGAATGAGGGTAGGAGTCCCCTTTTATAGAATAAGGGGCTCCTCCTCCTTTACAAAGTATGGGCTTTAGTGTGAGGCCCAAATACAAGGCCCAAGGCCCAAATATACGAGGCCCTAAATATGGTATAAACAGTAGTCCCCCAAGTCTTCAGTCAAGAGAGTCTTTTGGCTGGAGACTTGAAATTCAGTCCATGTGTGGGCCGAAGTAACTGATGCTCGATATGAGGCGGTGCCCAATCTGAAATGATGCTCAACTAGAAGTAGCACATGTTGTGAGGCCGCTTTGCTTGTAGCTTATGTTGCCTTGGTTGGCTTGGCTTGTGGCGTTTGAAGGTGAGGGAGTCCCTTTTATAGAATAAGGGTTCACTCCTCAGTACATGAATAATGGGTGCTCTCTAATGAAAGTGAGGGATTCCCTTTTATAGAATAAGGGCTCACTCCTCAATACATAAGTGATGGGCTAGAGTCCCCCAAGTATTTTTCATGAGTGCTCTCTAAAAGTGAAGGAGTCCCTTTTATAGAATAAGGGCTCGCTCCTCAATACATAAGTGATGGGCTAGAGTCTCCCAAGTATTTTTTATGAGTGCTCTCTAAAAGTGAAGGAGTCCCTTTTATAGAATAAGGGCTCGCTCCTCAATACATAAGTGATGGGCTAGAGTCTCCCAAGTATTTTTTATGAGTGCTCTCTAAAAGTGAAGGAGTCCCTTTTATAGAATAAGGGCTCGCTCCTCAATACATAAGTGATGGGCTAGAGTCTCCCAAGTATTTTTTATGAGGCCCAGTTGAGGCCCAATATATGGTACATAATGTAGTCCCCCAAGTCTTCGGTCAATAGAGTCTGTTGGCTGAAGACTTCAAATTGAATCCATGTATGGGCCGAAGTGGCAGTTGTTCGGATGCGGTATTTGTATACCCTGCACTGAAGCTTTGTAGGTGAAGCTTTGAAGCTAGAGCTCTGTAAATGAAGCTTTTAAAGCTAGAGCTTTTGTAAATGAAGCTTTTGAAGCTAGAGCTCTGTAAATGAAGTCTTTGAAGCTAGAGCTCTTGTAGATGAAGCTTTTGAAGCTAGAGCTCTGTAAATGAAGTCTTTGAAGCTGATTTGACATGAGTGATGCTCATGCATGTTTATGTTGATTGACATGAGTGATGCTCATGGATGTTGTCATGAGTGATGCTCATGAATGTTAACATGAGTGATGCTCATGAATGTTGACATGAATGATGGTCATGAATGTTTATGTATGATTATCATGAGTGATGCTCATGAATGTCTATGTATGAATGACATGAGTAATGCTCATGTATAATTTGGAGTACTTGGCGTACTTTTGATCGCCTGGTTGGAGCTATTTTGGGCTTATGGGCCTTTGCTCTCCACACAGCATGTCAGCCCATTTCTTTTGGGCTTTGCCGTCTTTTTTTTTTTTTTTTTTTTTTTTTTTTTTTTTTTTTTTTTTTTTTTTTTTTTAGTTACCCTCTGATGGGGTTTATACATATTACCCTCTTATAGGGTTTATACAAATGTCTTCGAAAGATAAAAATAAATCTCATCATTCTGGTGGGGTGTTTATTCCATGCTTTTGCAGTGTTTTTCTGCTGCACTCTCTCTGTTTCTTTATCTGGCAGACATAAGGAATCATAATAATAGGAAGATCTTTTGCTTTTTTTTTTTTTTTCTCTTTTCCTTTTCTGCTTTTCCTTTTGCTTTCTCTTTTTTATCTTTTCCACTGCACTACATGTTTACAGCATGAGTGAGTGCATGGTTGGAGTTCGTGGAGGACTCGTTGGTGGTGCTCGTGATCTGAATTCGAGTGAGCTGGCTTTGTTGGCCTATCATCATCATGGTTGTGAACTGCACCACCCCACTATGCATCCTATTAATATTATCTGTTACAGCACCATGACCATACACATGCAACTGCTGTCAGATCTGAATTCGAAGAAGCTGGTTTGTTGGCCCATCATCATCATATTTGTGGACTGCACCACCCCACTATGCACCCCATTAATATTATCTGCTTTTGCCTTTTGTTTACTTTCTGCTTTGCTATTTTCTTTTTCTCTTTTTCACTTTGTTCCCACTGACTTTTCCTGCAACTTTCAAAGCTTTGGGAAGCCAAGCAAACTCCAGCCGAGGTGATTTCGTGACGCGGACTCTGATAAGTCGGCGGATGATAAACCCAGAGTGGAGGGAGCTGTGGGGTTGATGTGTTTCACCGTAGAGTATGCAGAACCTTGATCTGCTCCTGTCTCACTGTGTAATCCACATCGAAAACAACTCCAGGGCCGAAAGTGGACACATTGAACTGGTATACCTCATGCTGGCTAAGATCAGCCTCCGAGGCCGTGAAGAAGTGGGCAGACACCTCAGAACCAATCAAGAAAGTGATCTTCTTGCTAAAAAGATTCAATGTGAACACACTCAAGAGCTTCGGATACTCTTCACAAAGCATGATAATGGGGCCTTTCAAGAACCGGAGCAGTCCTCCCAACACAGGCCACGTATTCACCACCGGAGGAAGATGCTTCCCAGATCGAGACATTATAAGCGCTGAGATCAGCTTGGCCACCGCCACGTAGAACACAGGGAACCGGATCAGACGCTTGTTCTCGATCAGGCGCTCGTTTTCCAAGATCTTGAGAGGTGAGTACTGGGAGAACCGAAGTTGCAACGATGACGAGGCAGACGGCGATGACGACGTGGAGGGAGGCATGCGGATCCCGCCGCATGAGTTCCTGGCGAGGCAGATGGCAAGAACGAGAATAGCGTCGTTCTCGGTGCACAAAGGCGTCAAGAAGACGTTGAAAGGAAAGGATCTCGGTCGGGTCTGGAAGGAGGGTTAGGTTTTGGGTTTCTGCAGCAGAATCTGAGACAGAAGATGGCAAACTTGACGGAGATCTTGATGGAGATGGCAGACTCCGGCGGAGGAGACTTTGGGGCAGCTGCTTCCATGCGATGGGACTGGTTCCCTCCTGCTCTCAACACTTCAAGACCGGTGAGCTTCCCAAGCTCCGGTGAGATCGACCCGGTTAACAGAGAGCTTGAGCTAAGGTCGACGACTGGCCGCAATGAACCGTGGGTCCCGGCGATGGGAAAGAAGCGGACTCGGTTTATTTTGGGTCAACGAAGCAGACGCTTGGATTCGTCGGAGCACCTCGTTGTGGATCTCTAGCTTCTGCCTGAATCTGCATGGCTGTGCCTGCGATGACAGCACCGCTCGGCTGTCGCGGCTCTCCACGTTCTCGTCGACAGCCATTGAAGAGCTCGGAAAAAGCCTGCTACTTCCCCTAATCTTTCTCCATGAGCTTTTGGACACGTGTGAAGGTTAAGGGAGAAGTGGAGGTGTTTTTCCAGGAGCTTTTGGATGTTTTTTTTTTTGTAATTTGGATGTTGCTTTTACAAGAACAGAGAGGGATGGAAGAGCACAGGTGTTGGAATTTGGATCTTTTCTGTTTATAGGTTTTTGCAGATTCACAGTGGTGAAATTTGATGAAAAAATGAGAGAGAACCGACACAGCTTTTCGTATCGATTCCCACAGACGGCGCCAAATGTTGATGCACAAAACCGGATGGTCTTGGTACAACGTAAATCCGACCGTGAATCTGCATGTAATGTAAATAACACAAGATGTATCGTGGTTCACCCCAAGGTTTGGGCTACGTCCACACTGATTGTATTATATTTCTCTGAGAAGTGAGGGGGAGAGAGAGCTCTAGAAGTGAGAGCGTTGAAAGGGGTGAGAAGGCTCCAGAAATGGCCTCTGAGAGTGAGAGTGAGGCCCCTCTAGAATGAGGGTAGGAGTCCCCTTTTATAGAATAAGGGGCTCCTCCTCCTTTACAAAGTATGGGCTTTAGTGTGAGGCCCAAATACAAGGCCCAAGGCCCAAATATACGAGGCCCTAAATATGGTATAAACAAAGTAGAAGGCTTTGGATAATACATGTTGTAGTTGTCAGCCAAAAGCCAAGAAAATTACATCTCTAGTGTAGGCTATAAATTGAACATTTATTGTTACGGACTTAAACTTAGATTTAGTTTTTGGGCAAGTGTAATAGAAAAGGCGTTAATTTTGTTTCTAAATCCTAAAAAAAATTGAAATCAAATGAAAAGAAACTTGCAAAAATCGATTCATACCTTAGTTTGAGGATTCAAAACTTCAAAATCATCATCCATTGATCAAGAAGAGCATATTTTTCTCTATGAGAGTGTTTTAAGGGTTTAGCTAAAATGAATGTATGATAAATATCGCGTGATCGTAAGGTTTAATGTGATTGTAGAGTTTGATTATTGAGTGGGTTTATTAATAAAATTTAATTTTATTGTTAATTTCATCTTGTATTTGATGGTAATTATGCAATAGGGTAGAAAAAATAATTCACATTTAAAATTTAAGTTGGGTGTATAAATAGGTTATATGGGTTTAAAATTTTCCAAGGGATTATAGTCACTATGTAATCTAACACCACATGTATTTTAAATTTCAATATTCTTGAAGAATTAAAGTTAAAAAACTCCTTTAAATTTTCTTTTAAATATGCTTAATTAAAAGAAATGGCTGTGGAAGTGGGCGTTGATGAAGACGGAGGAGGCGGAGAGGCCAGGGGGCATAAATGGCGGTGGAAGTGGGCGTTGGGGAAGCGCCGTATGCAGTCCAGGCCTCCCATTGGCTGCTACACCAGTTGAGCCAACTGTTCAGTCCGATCACGACCAGCTAATGGATAAATGTCTGACAAAATAATTAAGTAATATAGCTTCCAAAAAAAAAAAATAATAATAATTAAGTAATATTCATATTAATATTAAATAATATACCCTAATTTCCTTTTCTTTTCATATTAACCAAATCAAGAGTTATCTTTTAATAGTAACTTATTAAATATAGTCCATGATTGGAAAACAGTATTTGGTGTATCAGATCGTATTTTCGGTATACTGAAAAATGCTCAACTTTATTATTTAAGTTGTAACACCAAATATCCAATTAGAATCAAAGTTATGTCTATATTCATAACCTACAATTTACGTACACGTGAGCAACTGTTCTTAACATTTGCAAATAAGAAGGTGCAACTATTCATACTAAAAAATAGTTAGGAGCACATAAATTGACATGTACTTGATAAAATTTGAGAAATTTGTCTTAGTGATTGAGACATTTTTGCTACAACTGAGAACAAAAGAAGCTCCCAAAATGGAGTTGCCCACTTCAATCTAGAGTGGCCAACGACATACGCCAAACTAACATATACACTTACAAAAAATGGAAACTAGACAAGGTTGTAGCTTCAATAAAGAATGCATTACATTATGTGTCAATGTTTACTAATTACATCAATTATTAGGCCGGTTCTTCGATTTTGATTTGAAACATAATACTACTTCAAAGATCCCCAATGTTTCGGGAAAAAAAAGAAAAAGATCCCCAATGTTTTATTTAATAGACCTTTCCATGCACATCATGTAATGCAAGAAGTTTCAGGGACTAATTAAATAGTGAAAATGAGGTGATCACGAAAGGGATCAATCAAAATGCCTTAATTGTACCAACTAATGAAGTTATTTGAAGGGTTTATAATCATATTTAGAATGCTAATCATTGATCATCTCCTTAAAGAAATAGAGGACATGAAATCGACGAAACGTGAACACAACATCGTCGTGGACATAAGCTACTTGTTGGCCATAATAAGAGTAGTTAATCTATATGAGTGTGTATAGATTATCAATTAGGTTTCTTCTTTAGACAAATTTATAGAACGATGTCTAAATGTACATCTGCAATTTACAGTCTCACAATATAACATGCCAAATATCCGACAAACAAATAACTCTGATTTCTAAATTGTAGCTTCCTTCTCAATCTCGCATTAAGTTGACAAATAATCGAAAAAATAAACTTGCAAACCAACTCTTGATTTCTAAATTGTATTTGTTGTGGTAGTACCTAATGGGCCGGGCTCATTAGGACCATTTTTGAAATATAACACAAATACAGCACCATTTTTGTCACAAAAAAATAAAAACGAAAAATCATCGTTTTTCTACCCCAAACTATTGGCATCGCTCAGTGTCTCCGTCGTCTTCTGATTTTCCTCCGAATCGGAGAAGAAAGGCAACCAAATCATGGTCCTCCGAATTCGTGGTTTTCTGATTCTTCCCAGCGCTCCTTACGCTTTCTGCAGCCTGGGCGCGCGGCGCTCTCGATTGATTCCGTGGTCTGATCTTCCACGAATCGCAATCCGACGGTGGCGATGGCATCGCCGCAGATCAATCGGCGAATGTGGATCTCTTCGATGCGTATTTCAGACGGGCCGATTTGGACCGCGATGGCCGGATTAGTGGCAATGAAGCCGTCGCTTTCTTCCAGGGCTCTGGTCACCCAAACAGGTCCTTGCGCAGGTACTCTTCTCTCTATATATATGTATATGCTTGTGTATATATGTATAATTGGATGTGTGTGTATGATTATATTTGTGTTCCGAATCAGATTGATTTTGAATTTGTAGTTTAATTGTAGTTGAAGTGGTAAATGTGAGCTCGGGATGTCTTAATTCTCTTATCTAAGCCGAGATTTTTATTTTGTGTTAGTATAAATGTGGAATTGATGTTCAAATGGTAGAAAATAAGTAGATGAAGAATTTATACTACAGTTAGTGAGGTTGAGAGAGTTATGTTATCAGGTTATTAACATA
Organism: Malus sylvestris; assembly: GCF_916048215.2. Lineage (NCBI taxonomy): Eukaryota > Viridiplantae > Streptophyta > Magnoliopsida > Rosales > Rosaceae > Malus > Malus sylvestris. The sequence goes on from NC_062264.1 coordinate 26,919,165, forward strand.
CCTTCTGGTGTATGTGTTCGACCTGAGGCGGTAAGCAGACTTTAGAAATGTGTTATACCGACAATAGGTTCTTGAAGCTGTATACTTGTTTTGCTGAAGGAATTTCCGTATAAAATGATAACCAGGGGCATATTATTTTAAATATTGATTATATGAATGCACTTTCTCATTAGCTTGAATTGCTGAACATAACAGGGGCTCAATGAAGCATATTTTTCTGCGAGATGCTTTGCTGCTGGATGTTCATTCGTTGCATGATGTGTTCGTATTTTGATGTAAAAACTTGCTTATGCCATAGATATTTTGTAGATATAAAATTTAATTTGTGATTGGGAGTAATCTTTTGCAGGCCAATTGACATACAAAAATCCATAAATATATACTATTAAATTGAGTCATGTCTAAATGTGCAGTGTAGATTGATAGAATGACTACCCATCATGCCACATTATCTTTGATGGAGCGGTTTAGGGAGGGACGCCCTCTTCCAGCAGTGCTGCCAAGCAATGTTATGTTTGATTTATCCAATATTTTTCAACCTCAAATAATTACTCCAATGCTGGCAATGTAGCCTGGAGACCTGCTTCTGGTATTCATCCATAAAACAATTCCATAGATTTGCCGGTCCCAAGCCCGGATAAAGGAGGAGGGGGAGGGCGTCAGGTAGTCGACAGCCGGCACTCCTTGTTTACGTCGAATCCTATGAAAATGAATTTAGAACGAAATCGCGCTAAAGCTAGTGCGTCACCCGTAAGTGGCGCGCTGTGTGGTTCGAGCACAGTGTTAAGTGAACAAGGGTCGCTGTATCTCCATCGGCATCCGGATGCAGTGTTAAATGAGCAAAGGGGCCATAGAAACTTCTTTTCGAACGACTCCACTCAAAGTTGTTTGGGAGCATATGCTCCTATCAACTTTACACATGACACACAAAAGAAGTACTTTGATCCTATTAGAAGGGGGAGGGTGAAGAAGTTAGGACAGAAGTGTAGAGTTCAAGAGAATAGAATGCGTTTAGGAACGTGGAATATAGGAACCTTAACGGGAAAATATATGGAAGTAGTGGAAGTTATGGTGAGGAGAAGGATAAATATTATGTGCCTACAAGAAACTAAGTGGGTTGGTCTTAAGGCAAATGATCTAGAAAACTCAGGGTTTAAACTTTGGTATTCGGGCACAAATAGAACGAGAAACGGTGTTGGCATCATCGTGGACAAGACCTTGACACAAGATGTTGTAGATGTCAAGAGGGTAGGAGATAGAATCATGGCAATCAAGATTGTAATAGGACAAGAACTCATCAATGTGATTAGTGCGTACGCACCTCAAGTAGGGTTGGATACGAATTCGAAGGAGAAATTTTGGGAAGACCTTGGAGACTTGGTGCAAGGAATTGCCCAAACGGAGAAGTTATTTATAGAAGGAGATTTAAATGGACACGTGGGCAGGGAAACAGGCAACTATGGAGGTTTTCATGGTGGCCATGGTTTTGGGGAGAGAAACGAGGATGGGGAATCTATCTTGGATTTTGCAATGGCATATGATCTCTTTTTAGCCAACACCTTCTTTAAGAAGAGAGAAGAACATGTGATCACCTACAAGAGTGGGTCAGCAAAAACACAAATAGATTTTCTTCTAATGAGGAAAGGGGATCGTATAACTTGTAAGGATTGCAAAGTTATACCGGGAGAGAACTTGGCTAATCAACATCGCTTGTTGGTGATGGATGTACATATCAAAAGAGTGAAAACAAAGAACAAGACTTGGAAGTGCTAAAAGACTAGGTGGTGGAATCTAAAAGGAGAAAAACAAGCCATTTTCAAAGAGAAAGTAATCACCCAGTGTGTGAGGGATAGAGAGAGGGAAGCTAGCCAAATGTGGGATTCCATGGCTAGTTGTATCCGAAAAGTAGCAAAAGAGGTATTAGGAGAGTCCAAGGGCTTTGCTCCACACCAAAAGGTTTCTTGGTGGTGGAATGAGGATGTACAAACAAAGGTGAATGCTAAGAAGGAATGTTGTAAAGCCTTATAGGATAGGACCGATGAAAATGGTGAAAGGTATAGAAGAGCAAAGCAAGAGGCGAAGAAAGCTGTGAGAGAAGCTAAGTTAGCGGCTTATGACGATATGTATAAGCGACTAGACACCAAAGAAGAAGAGTTAGATATCTATAAACTAGCTAGAGCAAGGGAAAAGAAGACAAGAGACCTAAACCAAGTGAGGTGCATCAAGGATGATGAAGGAAAGGTTCTTGCTACAGAGAACGCGGTCAAAGACAGATGGAGGGGTTATTTTCATAATCTTTTCAATGAAGGACATGCAAGGAGTACTTCTTTAGGGGAGTTGAGTAACTCAGAAGAGTGTAGAAACTTCTTATTTTATCGTCGAATTAGGTAGGAAGAGGATATTGTAGCTTTGAAGAAGATGAAGCATAGAAAAGCAGTGGGCCCAGACGATATACCGATCGAAGTGTGGAAAGTCTTGGGAGAGAAAGGTATAACATGGCTCACTGACCTTTTCAATAGGATTTTAAAAACGAAGAAGATGCCAAATGAGTGGCGAAAGAGCACTTTGGTGCCTATTTACAAGAATAAGGGTGACGTACAAAATTGCATGAACTATAGGGGTATTAAGCTAATGAGTCATACAATGAAGATCTGGGAGAGAGTCATTGAGCATAGATTGAGGCAAGAGTCACGGGTTTCGGACAACCAATTCGGGTTCATGCCAAGGCGTTCAACCATGAAGGCAATCTATCTCTTACGAAGATTGATGGAAAGATATAGAGATGGGAAAAAGGATTTATACATGGTTTTTATAGATTTGGAAAAAGCGTATGATAGGGTTCCAAGAGACATTCTGTGGAGGATTTTAGAGAAGAAATGAGTACGAGTAGCATATATCCAAGCTATAAAGGATATGTATGAAGGAGCAAAGACTGCCGTAAGAACTCATGAAGGACAAACCGAAAGCTTCCCCATAACTGTAGGATTACATCAAGGATCATCCTTAAGTCCTTAACTTTTTGCGTTGGTAATGGATGAGTTAACAAGACATATTTAAGATGATATTCCTTGGTGTATGCTTTTCGCAGACGATATAGTGTTGATAGATGAAACTCAAGAATGGGTAAATGCGAAGCTTAACCTTTAGAGAGAAGTGTTGGAATCTAAATGTCTTCGCCTAAGCCGATCAAAGACAGAATATATGGAGTGCAAGTTCAGTGCAAATGGAGGCCAAAATGAGTTAGGGGTGAGGATCGGAGATCAGGAAATACCAAAGAGCGACCGTTTTCACTACCTAGGATCTATCTTGCAAAAGAACGGAGAATTAGATAGAGATCTTAACCATAGAATACAAGCTGGATGAATGAAGTGGAAGAGTGCATCCGGCGTGTTGTGTGACTGTCGTATGCCACTGAAGCTCAAGGGAAAATTTTATAAGACCGCAATAAGGCCGGCGATGCTGTATGGCATAGAATGTTGGGCGGTGAAGCATTAACACGTACACAAAATAGGTGTAGCGGAGATGAGGATGTTGCGTTGGATGTGTGGGCACACGAGAAAGGATAAGATTAGGAATGAGGATATCCGAGGTAAAGTAGGAGTAGCCGAAATTGTAGGAAAGATGCGAGAAAATCGGTTACGGTGGTTTGGACATGTGCAAAGGAGGCATACTGACGCTCCGGTTAGAAGATGCGACTACGGGACAGAGGTTCAGGGCCGAAGGGGTAGAGGAAGACCTAGGAAAACTTTGGAAGAGACTCTAAGAAAAGACTTAGAGTACTTGGATCTAACGGAGGACATGACACATGACCGAGCACAATGACGTTCTAAGATTCATATAGCCGACCCCACTCAGTGACTTGGATTTTTCAAGTCTCCAACCGAGAAGTTTTCCTCAATCGGGAAATTAAGGGAACACTACCTCAACCTACATGCTCCACTCACAAAGCTTCAACATACAAGCTTAAGATGAGACTACGGGATAGATGTTCAGGGCCGAAGGGGTAGAGGAAGACCTAGGAAAACTTTGGAAGACCCTAAGAAAAGACTTAGAGTACTTGGATCTAACGGAGGACATGACACAAAACCGAGCGCAATGACGTTCTAGGATTCATATAGCCGACCCTACTTAGTGGGAAAAGGTTTTGTTGTTGTTGTTGTCTTTCTTTGATGGAGAATAGTTTCTTATTTTTCACTTTAAAAGGCTTTCAACAACAGCAGCAACTGATGCCTGGTCTTGGTGCTCGGCACATGGCACCCCCAGCTGGAGGAAGGCCACCAAAGACAGTTGCTCCTTCTCATGCTGAGGAAAAGCAGCAGGCCAATTAGCGGAAACCCAGAGTACTGGAATTGGAGAAACATCTTGTAGATCAACTGAGTATAGAGGAGGTTAACTCACTGAACTCAAAGTTCAAAGAAGCAACTGAAGCTAATAAAAAGGTACTTAGAACTTTAATGTTTCCCCAATTTTCTCATCTTGAGCAGCAAATTTATGTGTGCCTACTTCCTGATAAGTGTCAAATCATAACAAATATCCCAGAGACTTGGGTAAAGAAATCTTGGATGCTAGAGAGAAAATTGAATATTTCCGGATCAAAATGCAGTTCAGCCATTGAACTTGTAATGTATCTTTTGTTTTTCATTTCTTTGTGTATGCATCTTGCTTTTTCTTCATTCTTTTCTTCCTTTAGCAGTAACGCGATGTATAATATTTTTGTCATGTTGAATGTTCAAACTATCGCGCTTGGTTGTGAGATTTTTACTTTGCCTTGGCATGGTGTGTTAATTAATGGCTATGCTTATGATATAAAGGTAAATCAAGTTTGAAAGATAACAAATAGGCTATTATACACTTGTCCATAACTAGCGCTTTATAATGTATAAAGCATAAACAATACCAAAATAATAAAAGCCTTGCCTAGTTGTCTTATTTCTTGGTCAGACAAGTGAGCTATCAAAGTACAAATTTGCCTTGAAAAGTTTTTCCTAATCACTTTCATTTGCTTCAGACTCATCACTTGATCCACTAACTTGAGGCTCATCTCCTGATCCACCACCTTTGGAATCATCATCTTGTCTTGTTTCTTCTTCTACTTTTGGTCCCCTCGACATGAACACATGACCAGATTTGAATTTCTCAGCATCTTCGGCATACAATGGGCATATACCACAGCTTTCCACCTTCATATCGAAAGCAGAACCTACAAATAACGGGTAGAAGACAACAGAGGCCTCTTTGGCAAGTTTGTAAACATCAGGGGAGCAGTTTTTACCTACCTCTTCACTTCTAGAGGCCTCATTCCACACATGCACGTGATGTTGGCCATAACAGTAGTCGTACCCGTTGCCTGGGATAGTGTACTCAGAACTGAACAGTTCATGGCTTTCACCCATGAATTTGACAATGAAATTAGCTCTTACCCTCCCTAAGTCATATCGCAACTCTAAAACCCAAGAAACAACAACATAGAGAGCGAAACCAAATAAACCTGTTCGAAACCAATCTGGACAAAGCTCGATGTCTACTGAAGATCCCTCACTTTGATAGCTGAACCAATTTGGAATTTCTTTTCCTGGACATGCAATGTTAATCCGAGGCCAGGGATTATGGGGCAACCAATTTTGGGCAACAGTTGCCATTCGCGTAATTGTAATCTGTGCTTCATCCATTATGTTGCTCCTTGAATTATTATCCAATTTTGGGCAATTAGTAAAAAATCTGAAACAATAATTAGGTTATTCCAACCTTGTGTGAGTGTCCTTGAACTGGACACTATCTTCAGCGACGTGCAGCCTTCAGCTTTAACATTACATAGCACTGGGAGCTCTCGTATAGATTGAAGCCGCTCGCACCAGTGTACGTCAAGTACTTCTAAAGAGAGAAAACCAACAGAGCTGGAAGGCAATTTTTCAAGTCTCCGACAGCCATTAAAGTTGAGATGTTTAAGATTGGTTAAACCGTAGATACTTGTTGGGATATCCTTAAGTTGATCGCAGCCACTAAGGTTTAAATCTTGAAGCCTATTTAGATTTCCAATAGACAGAGGAAGCATTTCGACAGCTGTGTCTTCCAAACAAAGAGACACCAAATGTTCCATTGGCTTCAAGATTACAGGGAATTTGGAAAATCTAGAGCAACCATTGAGATCAAGTCTCTCAAGATATTTCAACTTACAGATTGATGAGGGTAGCTCTTTAACTGCTGTTCCAATTAAACTTAAGGTATTCAAATGTTCCATTGGCTCCAAAATCTATGGGAAGTTTTCAAATTTAAAGCAATAATCAAGACCAAGTTCCACGAGATTTTTCAACTTACACCTGCTGCTTGGATTATTCTTAAGGTCTTCGCATTGCCTTAAATTCAAGTAAGAAATATTTTCGTTAGACCAAACCGATTCAGGCAACTCCTTTATACCAGTGTGTTGTAAATCCAAGTATTGAATATTTCCTGGCATCTCTGGAAGATGCTTGAGACGATAGCAGAATCCAAGATCAAGATGAGTAAGCTTGTCTAGATGTTGAAAATACGAAGGAATTTCAACCAAACTTTCGCATTCCTGGAGATCTATCTTCACAATTTTTAGACTCCCAGAGAGATTTGGAACTTTAGTTAGATTTGAACAACCCCGAAGTTCAATCACTTGTAAGTTGACAAGTATCTGCAACAAATGAAATAGAAATATAAAGAATTAATATAATTTCTACACTTGATTTTGTACAAGAATTAAAATAGGCATATAATATAATATATATGCTCTTCTTTCCAAAGCTTCTTAACTTCGCTACCTGTCATATGAAGCTCAACTAGATTTTCCGGACAAAAATTTAAGGGCAAAGATTCCAGTGGATATTCCTACCAGTCAATATAACGAAGAGAATCGGGAAGGTCTAGAGAAGCGGTCAAATTGTAGCCACCATCCAGAACAATTAGCATTATTAGGTTAGAAATCTTTTTGAAGTCTGCATGATCAACCATAAACCAATCAACCTCTATGGCTTCAACATTTGGAGTTTCCTGAGAATAAGAAAGTTTAAATGTGAACATAAACATATTAAAATGTAACACACATTTGGAACAAAGAGTATTTGCGATGGTAATCATGTACAAGTGTCTTAGTCTAGTCAAATATCCAACATAATTGTATCCTCATCTACTTGTCTATATAAACAAACATTTGTTCATATTCCAAACACTTCCTAACACAATAAATATTCAATCAAATTCATCTTTTAACAATCTCACTTCTTTATTATAAATTAGTTTTACTTTGTTGTGTTATCATCTCAAGTTTGTAATTTTTATTTTCTAAAAAAAAGACAAGAAAAAAATTGAATGCATTTGGCCCTTACCGTGTTACTCCTCAATACACGATAGACATCCTCATCATTGAACAACCTACTCCGTTCACCGGGATCTTTAATACCTTGTTTTTGAACAAATTTCCTTCCCATTTCTTGTAGCAAATCGTGCATCTCTATGGTTTTTCCCTTCCCATTTCTTGTAGCAAATTGTCCATCTCTCTGGTTTCCATTCCCCCTTTTGAATTAATTGATATGAGAGACATCTCAATGAGAATTCTAATTCCAGATGTCGCAAGGAATCCACGAACATCTAACATTCGTTTTACTTCAACCACAGAATTCCCTTTATGAAAACATGCTATATCCAGAAATATATCCTTCTCATTGTCTCCCAATTTATCATAACTTATTCTCAACACTTTATGGATATCTTCACTGGGAGATCATTTCAATTTGTTGAATTCATCTTCCCATTCTTCTTTGCTCTTGCAATTGAAGACCAAGGACCCCAGAACTGTAAGAGCTAAAGGAACGCCTTTGGCATAAGCCACCGCCTTTTCTGTCAACTCCTTATAATCTGTTCTACGAGTACTGTTATCCTTGAAAGCACGCGAATAGAAGAGCTGAAGAGCGTCATTCGATTTTAATACCTCAACCTCGTAGATATTATCCTCTTCAACAGTTTTCCCAAGTGTGCCCCTATCTCTAGTTGTGATAATGATTCTACTTCCAGTGCCAAACCGGAGACGACTGCCAGCTAAACGTTCCATTTGCATTGAACTACTCACATCATCAAGAACAATGAGAACCTTTGTGCGGCAGAGCCTTTTTCGAACACAAGGTGCTCCTATGGATAGACCTTCTTCCTTTAATATCTCCTTAAGAAGTGTTTTTTCCAAGTGATCTAGTCCATCTGCTTTTTCTGAGTTCTCCCTGACATTCTTAACAAAACAAGAAGCTTCGAATTTAGAAGAGTCTGTGAAATACAGTTTCGGCAAGGGTGGTCTTGCCAATACCACCCATTCCCCAAATACCTAAAGTGATGCAAGAGTCCGGTGAATGAATGCTTAATAGCGATTCTATCTTCTTGATGCGGCTTTCAATTCCAACATAGCCCTTTAAATCGCAGGATGATTCGCGATACAATTTGGCCCAAATATCCTTGACAACTTCCTTAACTAAGTCGGCATCCGTCCTGGCATATATATATATATATGTATGTATGTATGTATATATATATATATGTATATATGATTATGAAGGAAAGCAATAGTTAGTCTTAAATATATATACCTTACAAACTCTTAGCACAAATAAAATCGTCACAAGTTTAAAAAAAATTTAAAATTTAATACAAGTTAAAAGAACTAGTTAGTTACCCATAATTTTTTGAATCAAAGCCAGATATATTTGCTGCATTCGTCAAAGCATCCCTCCACTTGTGCACCTTGTCGATACTGTTCTGGAAACGTTGTTCAAGTAGATCAAGTGCATAACTCCTCTGTTGTTTTCGTACATCCGATGGAAGGGTGTCATAAAAAATGGGTATAACCAACTGGCCATGTTTTTCCTTGCATTCAAGGATATGCACAAGCTCATCCAAACACCACGTGGAAGAAGCGTAGTCTTTCGAGAAAATGATCACCGAAAGCTCTGATTCCTTGATTGCTTGGAGAAGGGCAGGTGTGATTTCATCTCCTCTCTTAAGCTTGTCATCAATATAAGTTGTGATTTTTTTCTCAAGTAAGGCAGCGTGGAGGTGGCTGGTGAAAGTACGGCGGGTGTCCTCACCTCTGAAACTAATAAACACATCGTACTTTTTTGTATCATCAGCATCAGCAGGAGCAGCAGCGGATGAAGAAGAAGAAGCGATATCCATAACCTCTAGTTTTCAGATCCAGCAAAAAGATGTAGTTGCAGAGAGATTAATTGTTAATTAAAGAGAGATAAAATTATTACGTTGCACCGAATTAAGGAGAATTTACTTAGAATTGGCTTTTGATTACATGCACAAAGTTTCAATGAGTGAGAGATGATCGAAAGTAGAAAATGGGGCACATGATAGGCACATATTTTCTTTGAAAAAAAACTATAATTTAAAGAAAGATATAAATATATTTGCAATCTTGATATGAACGACGTCATCTCAGCATGTAAAACTACCAGTAATTGAAAACCATAAAATGATAAAAATGCAAACCTTTTCTCCTTGCTTTGCTCCCCTCACAATCAGTATCATCATCGTCACCTGATCAATTCCTGCAAAAGAAGTTTTGATTATGTTTCGTATAGTCAATAAACATAAATCAGATTATTATGCATACCAAAAAACACCACACAAAAAGGATGTAAAAAATCAACTTGAGACCTCTTTCTTCTGTTCTCTTCCTCCTTTTCTATTTCCATTTGCTCTTTCTCTTTCAATATTTTGTAATGAAGCTTTTCAGATCCTCTGTTAAGAGAACTGTTTAATCCAAACGTCAAAAGGAAGACAATTGATAAGGATGCAAACAAAACAAAGTGACATCCGGTGACAGGTCTCCAGAGAAGAAATTAACAGCAGACATAACAAATATTAATTAGCAAATTAAATGCCAGCATGACATAACACCTAAACTTATGTAAAAAGAAATGACAAAAAATACAGTAAGAGCCTTAAACAGTATCAATAAACACTGACTAACCTCTCACAAGTTACCGATTTGACAAGGGCTTGTCTGTTTTCTCCAGCTTCAAAATAATATCCAAAACTATTACTTTTTTGTATCATCAGCAAGAGCAGCAGCGGAAGAAGGAGAAGAAGCCATATCCATAACATCTTCAGATCTAGCAAGTAGTAGTTGCAGAGAGATTAATTGTGAATAGAGAAAGAGAGACTATACACCTCAAAATGCATTTTCAATTGCATTAAAATGCCAAGGGCATATAACAATACACCTCAAAATGCAAAGGGGCCAACTTCTCCCTCCAACGATCCAAATTCCTGAAATTCCCAAACATAGTAAATCCATTAACAATCTATTCATGTTTTTTGTTTTATTCAGTCTAAAGATTGAAATCTAATTGAAGCAGAAGCCAAATAAAACACAAAGCGTGCGCGCACACACATACACACGCAAACAAAACACAGAGGAGCATTCAAGCATGGCATTTTAATAGGGGAGTGTTGTTTTTTGCCTAAACTATTGAACCAAAAAGGCAGCTTTGTTTTTTGCCTAAACCATTGAACCAAAACAGAACAAATTTACTGCAAAAATCCCAATTTTTTCTACTTTTGAACGAATCAAGCATGACATTTCAAAACCAGTGTAACTTTTGTCCATATTGCTCAAACCATTGAACCAAAACAGGACAAATTCATTGCAAAAATCCCATTTTTTTCCTACTTTTGAATGAATCAATAATGCCATTTTAAGACTTTGTATAAAAGATTATATAAACAAACTAAAAATCCCATATTTTCCTACTTTTGAATGAATCAAACATGCCATTTGAAAAACCAATGTAACTTTTATCCATATTGCTCAAACCATTGAACCAAAACAGGAAAAATTCACTACAAAAATCCCATTTTTTCCTACTTTTGAATGAATCAAGCATGCATTTTAAGACTTTGTATAAAAGATTATATAAAGGTCTTCGCCTAAGCCGATCAAAGACAGAATATATGGAGTGCAAGTTCAGTGCAAATGGAGGCCAAAACGAGTTAGGGGTGAGGATCGGAGATCAAGAAATACCAAAGAGCGACCGTTTTCGTTACCTAGGATCTATCTTGCAAAAGAACGGAGAATTAGATGGAGATCTCAACCATAGAATACAAGCTGGATGGATGAAGTGGAAGAGTGCATCCGGCGTGTTATGTGACCGCCGTATGCCACTGAAGCTCAAGGGAAAATTTTATAGGACGGCAATAAGGCCGGCGATGCTGTATGGCACAGAATGTTGGGCGGTGAAACATCAACACGTACACAAAATGGGTGTAGCGGAGATGAGGATGCTTCGTTGGATGTGTGGGCACACGAGAAAGGATAAGATTAGGAATGAGGATATCCGGGGTAAAGTAGGAGTAGCCGAAATGGAAGGAAAAATGAGAGAAAATCGGTTACGGTGGTTTGGACATGTGCAAAGAAGGCCTACTGACGCTCCGATTAGAAGATGCGACTATGGGACAGAGGTTCAGGGCCGAAGGGGTAGAGGAAGACCTAGGAAAACTTTGGAAGAGACTTTAAGAAAAGACTTAGAGTACTTGGATCTAACGAAGGACATGACACAGGATCGAGCACAATGGCGTTCTAAGATTCATATAGCCGATCCCACTCAGTGACTTGGATTTTCCAAGTCTCCAACCGAGAAGTTTTCTTCACTCGGAAAATTAAGGGAACACTACCCCAACCTACATGCTCCACTCAGAAAGCTTCAACATACAAGCTTCAACAAAAGAAAATTCAAAGAACTTAGCGAAGAAGGCTTTGGTGTATTTAACACAATACGTTGAAATGAAGGAAAGCTTATTTATTGATATCCCCGATAAGCTACAAATATGTACATATACATGAGTCAAAATAAACACACAAGAGGGAGCCTTCACAAAGGTTGCTTAGGAGAAGTCTCAGCAGTCGGTAGAGCCCCAGAAAGAGAAGGCACCGGAGGGGGATCATTTGGAGCCTCAGTACTGGACAGAACCCTAGAAGGAGGAGGCATCAGAGGTTGATCATTTGGAGCTTCATTACGCGGTACAGCCCCAGAAGACGAAGGCAATAAATGCCTTTGGAACAAACCCACAAATCTCTGATGATCAAGTAAAACCTGACCATCAGTTTCCTTCATCTGGTCAAGCTTCCTCTTCATGTTTGTAGCATAGTCATGTGCGAGCCGGTGCAACTGTTTATTCTCATGCTTGAGCCCTCTAATCTCATGTTTGAGACTCATCACTTCAGCCGCCAATGATTCAACTTGGCGGGTTCGAGCAAATAGGCGTTGGGCCATATTAGACACAGAACCTGCACACTGAACACTGAGAGCCAGCGAATCCTTAACAGCTAACTCATCAGACCGTTTGGAAAGTAGTCTGTTATCTTTGGGAGTGAGAAGGTTCCTGGCCACCACCGCAGCGGTCATATCATTCTTCATCACGGAATCCCCAACGGTAAGAGGACCAGTAGGGGAGACGAAGGATGGGCGCCATATGTTGTCTGGAGAAGGCGGGGCTGCCTCTTCAACAAGGTTCAAGTCAAAACGACGGTCGGAGGGGCCAGACATTTTCAAAGGTGTTGAAGAGAGAAGAGGTCGGACAAACCAAGATCTTAGAAGTGCAAGAATGAAGCTTCTACTGGTGGAGATTCAAGTATGCTTTGGAACTTAATGCCAGCCCCTATAAAAATCTGCACTCGACGGAGCTTCAGAAATCGAAGAGGCGCCTGCTCAGAAATCGAAGAGGCGTTTGCTTTCTCAAAAGCTGGGCTGCTTAGAGATCACGAGGGTTGATCTCAGAAATCGAAGAGGCGTTTGCTTTCTCAAAAGTTGGGCTGCTCAAAGACCTCGAAGGCTGATCTCAAAAATCGAAGAGGCGCTCGCTTTCTCAAAAGCTGGGCTCCCCAGAGACCACGAGGGCCGATCTCAGAAATCGAAGAGGCACCTACTTTTCCAGCCTTGTCAGCACCTGTCACACGCACACTCAGCTTTGCGGAAATTATGGGCATTCTGTCGAAGACTTCTGGGGAAGTAGAAAACACATGAATCTTACTGTTCAATCACCCACTTCCCACACGCAACAATAGCTCATGGGTACCACAGATAACTTTGCCAAAGTTCTCTGCCAAAGTTGAGCACGTGAAGCTTGCAGCTCCCACTACATCGCTCTGACCAAGAAGGGTAAAAGAATAGCAAAGAAATAACACTAACAAAGTTTAGACCCATAAATTTTGAAGGTCTAGCTACCATATTATTACCCACAAGGGTAAAGGAATAGTACCACTGCTGGATAATTGGAAAGTCCCTGTGTGTCAACCTCTGTGCTTCGTGGCAAGGTAGACTAGCAAACATGCCCAACCTTTACTCACATTCGAGAAAACACTCCCAATAAGATTGCTTGCTCCAAAATCGAAGAGGCACCGTCCTCCGAATCTCGAGAGCCAGACTCCCAACATGACTACTTTCTTAAAAATCGAAGATAGGGTAAAGGAACAGTACCATTGCTGGATAATTGGAAAGTCCCTGTGTGTCAACCTCTGTGCTTCGTGGCAAGGTAGACTAGCAAACATGCCCAACCTTTACTCACATTCGAGAAAATACTCCCAACAAGATTGCTTGCTCCAAAATCGAAGAGGCACCGCCCTCCGAATCTCGAGAGCCAGACTCCCAACATGATTACTTTCTCAAAAATCGAAGAGACACTGCTCCTCGAATCTTCGAGAGCCAGACCCCCAGCATGATTGCTTTCTCAAAAATCGATGAGGCATCGTTCTCCGAATCAATCGAAGAGGCGCTCGCTTTCTCAAAAGCTGGGCTGCTTAGAGACCACGAGGGCCGATCTCAGAAATCGAAGAGGCACCTACTTTTCTAGCCTTGTCAGCACCTGTCACACGCACACTCAGCTTTGCAGAAATTATGGGCATTCTGTCGAAGACTTCTGGTGAAGTAGAAAGCACATGAATCTTACTGTTCAATCACCCACTTCCCACACGCAACAATAGCTCATGGGTACCACAGATAACTTTGCCAAAGTTCTCTGCCAAAGTTGAGCACGTGAAGCTTGCAACTCCCACTACATCGCTCTGACCAAGAAAGGTAAAAGAATAGCAAAGAAACAGCACTAACAAAGTTTAGACATATAAATTTTGAAGGTCTAGCTACCATATTATTACCCACAGGGGTAAAGGAACAGTACCACTGCTGGATAATTGGAAAGTCCCTGTTTGTCAACCTATGTGCTTCGTGGCAAGGTAGACTAGCAAACATGCCCAACCTTTACTCACATTCGAGAAAACACTCCCAACAAGATTGCTTGCTCCAAAATCGAAGAGACACCGTCCTCCGAATCTCGAGAGCCAGACTCCCAACATGACTACTTTCTCAAAATCGAAGAGAGGGTAAAGGAACAGTACCATTGCTGGATAATTGGAAAGTCCCTGTGTGTCAACCTTTGTGCTTCGTGGCAAGGTAGACTAGCAAACATGCCCAACCTTTACTCACATTCGAGACAACACTCCCAACAGATTGCTTGCTCCAAAATCGAAGAGGCACCGCCCTCCGAATCTCGAGAGCCAAACTCCCAACATGATTACTTTCTCAAAAATCGAAGAGACACTGCTCTCCGAATCTCGAGAGCCAGACCCCCAGCATGATTGCTTTCTCAAAAATCGAAGAGGCATCGTTCTCCGAATCTCGAGAGCCAGATACCACAGACCACTTTTTCAAAGTGCTCTGATAGAGTTAAAACATGTGAAACTGGCAGCTCCCACTACCGTGCTATGACCAAGCAGGGTAAAGGAATAGCATTACTACTTCTTAGGGAGACTCCTATATATGTCGACCTCCATCCCCAACAGACAGGCAGACCTGCAAAAATGCTCAACCCTTCATCATATCTGAGAGGGCACTCCCAACAAAGCCTTTCGAAATATTCAGCTTTCCTTCCCCCCGATAATACCTCTGCAAACAAGCTATACTAGAGCAAGAATATCTCATATCATCAGGGTTAAAAGCAAGAGTATCCCATATCATGCTTTTTCCCTGTCTTTTCCTTTGGCCTTGTTTTTACCTGCAAGACAAGGAGAAAGAGAGCAATCAGTCAGCACTTGGAATCAAGCTTCCAGCCAGGAACTGACTGCCTGGAACCCCTTACCTGATTACTTACCTGGCATTGCTCTCAAGTACTCATCTTCAACATCTTATATTTCCAGGGAAGATTTCGCATCTGCTTGAGGAACAGATAGGGCAAGTGCGAAGGATACAAGGAAGCATGTGGAGACAAGCGTAACAGCACACGTGCCGATACATCCATTACTCTGTCAAAAGCAAAAGTATCCCATATCAGCAGGGTGGAACGTACTCTAGATTTGATGGACTTGTTTTGACCCTCAAATTCTTCAGTCGGCCTTATACTCTGGAGGAAACCAGAAAACCCTCCAGCTCAGTTCAAGAATAAGCCTGTGGAAAGTTACTTCTTCAAAAGCAAAAGTATCTCATATCATCTCTTCTCATTTTTCTTCTCTTTATCCTTCATGCTGCTGCAAGATGGGGAGAAGGTGAACAATCAGTCGGAGCTCTGATTGCTTACCTTGTCTGTCACCTCTTTCAGCAGACCCACTAGCTCGGCGACTTGGGGGACTCCTACTACATGGTTTGTATCGCGCTTGACCAAGCCTGAAACTACAAGTAAGCTTCAAGTGAAATTGATACATTACCTTGTGCATCTCCACCAGTTAAAGATACCACCCCTGGATGGAGGAAGAGTACTTCCAGAGAAGATGCCACATCTACCTATGAGACAGATAAGGCAAGTCAAGACGACACCACACTCCGATACTTAGAAGTTTCGTGATTACGAGATCATTCTCCCACAATATTTACTAATGTCATTTGTACTAAATCATTCACTTGTACTCACTAAAGGAGAGCTTGAACCTAAGTACTTGTGTAAACCCTTCACAATTAATGAGAACTCTTCTATTCCGTGGACGTAGCCAATCTGGGTGAACCACGTACATCTTGTGTTTGCTTTCCTATCTCTATCTATTTATATACTTATCCACGCTAATGACCGGAGCAATCTAGCGAAGATCACAAAAAGCGACCGTTTTCGCTACCTAGGATCTATCCTGCAAGAGAACGGAGAATTAGATGGAGATCTCAACCATAGAATACGAGCTGGATGGATGAAGTGTAAGAATGCATCCGGCGTGTTGTGTGACCGTCGTAGGCCACTGAAGCTCAAGGGAAAAATTTATAGGACGGCAATAAGGCCAGCGATGTTGTATGACACAGAATGTTGGGCGGTGAAGCATCAACACGTACACAAAATGGGTGTAGCGGAGATGAGGATGCTTCGTGGGATGTGTGGGCACACGAGAAATGATAAGATTGGGAATGAGGATATCCGAGGTAAAGTAGGAGTAGCCGAAATTGTAGGAAAGATGAGAGAAAATCGGCTCCGGTGATTTGGACATGTGCAAAGAAGGCCGAATAACGCTCCGGTTCGAAGATGTGACTACGGGACAGAGGGTCAGGGCCGAAGGGGTAGAGGAAGACCTAGGAAAACTTTGGAAGAGACTCTAAGAAAAGACTTAGAGTACTTGGATCTAACGGAGGACATGACACAAAACCGAGCGCAATGGCGTTCTAGGATTCATATAGCCGACCCCACTTAGTGGGAAAAGGCTTTGTTGTTGTTGTTGTTGTTGTTGTATAAAAGATTATATAAACCAACTAAAAATCCCATTTTTTCCTACTTTTCAATGAATCAAGCATGCCATTTCAAAACCAATGTAACTTTTGTTCTCAAAACAAATTCACAGAACACACAGACATAGACATCAACTCAAATTGCAATTTCAAGACAAAAGTAACTTTCATTCTTAAAACCAAGAACCACATATGCATACCAAAATCACAAACCTTATTTTCCAGACATAGAGGTCAAAATCTAAATGAAGTCTACCTTCTCAAGGTGTAATTCTTCATTTGGTATTGCACCCTCCCTAATCATCTACACATGGTACACCGCAATGCCTGCCAACCATTGCAGGTTCCACAGTTCCTGCACTTCAAGACTGCAGTTAAGAAATCATCCAACTTCAATACACTATGAACCTAGTTTGGCCGCTTAGATAGCAACCATCAATAGTGCCATGATTTTGGAAATTTACACATAAAACGTTCTAAATTGTTGTGTGCAAATTACTTCTGAATGATAGAGAATAGTGCCTAGCACAATAAAAGTAGTGTACTACAAAATAATAGAAAGGCAACACCTTTACACACTAATACATATAATTTTCATTTTCTATATAGTTTAGCATGTTTTTTGTTAGATGATCGAGCTACACACACACACACATACGCATATGTACATGGATATATAAGGGCCACCATCAAAATTGAACGGATAACGAAAATTACCTTTGACATATCACCTTCTTTCCCATCTCTAATGTTATGTCATAAGTCCCTGACTCCCTAAAGAAGCAACTACCTGAAACATGAAGAAAACCAGAAACTCATAATAGCCATAGCAGACAAACCCAAAAAAAAGATAGAAACAAATAAAATCATTCATATTATGTTTACTATTAGTTTCTCAAGTAGTCTTTACATATTCATTCATATTATGCATGTATTAGAGCGCTTTAAGCAGAACAGCAGTTTAGTTTATATTCAAATGATCATTGAGGTATTTTAACAAATGAATCCCCCACTATTCTACTTAAAAAATCACATACTCAAAACCAAATGAAAATTGCGTCGTTTTTATTTAACATTGAAAAACATATGAATTGATGCCCAACTTTGATTAATCTGACATTAATAGTTGACTAATTCAACATTCAAAGTTGATAGGAGAGTATATAACAACATTGGAAAACATATGAACATGCCCACCTATTATCATATCCGACATTGCAGTTGATTAATCTCACATAAATTCGCATCAAAAGAACCCATAAATTTGACTAAGAATTCTCCAAAACCCACAATTTAAATGAAAAAACCCACAAATTTAAACGAAAAATTCTATAAAATCATGAAAATTTTAATAAATTCCACTTACATTAATCACAAATTTAATCATACAAATCTTCACATCCAATAAGTTTAGAAGGTACCTAGCTTCCTTGCAAAATCGTATCTCTACAGGCCAAGGCTCAAATTGCTGTCTTCTTTCGATAAGTCCTGATTCAAGCAGTCACATATATATATATATATATATATATATATATATATAAGAAGTTGATGCGTTCAATGGGCATGAACTTATCAGAAATTATGAAACCAATTGAACACGTTTAGTGTAATGTCTGCAATTAAATAATGAGCATGAAAATGACTAACAGGGGTAACACAAACTGCTCAATTCATCCAATATTTAGAAAATAATTGACAATTTTCATGGTCAAATTAATAAGAAAAATCATAATTAAATAAACTCGATTGTTTCAACTGCTCATTTTGACGAAGCAGCGGTAGTTCGACATATTGCTTCTGATGAAAATTATTATATATCAACGGTGCAAATTAGCAAAGTAATAGTGCCTTCAGACTTAAATTCACCAATATCATAACCTTCTCGATCACTACCTTCACCTTCTCCGTCAGTACCTTCACCTTCTCCATCCCCTCCTCCTTCATCACCTACTTCATCAACTCTCAATATCACCAAAATTCTAAATGACTATCCAGACTTCATACTAATTTTTTTATTTGGCCTAAAATAGGAAAAAAAAAAAAGGAAAACTAATGAAAAGTGAATACCAAATTTGACTTTATAGTGTAAAAATATGGTTTTTCGTCGACTCTCAATATTACCAAAATTCTAAATGACTATCCAGACTTCATACTAATTTTTTTATTTGGCCTAAAATAGGAAAAAAAAAAGGAAAACTAATGAAAAGTGAATACCAAATTTGACTTTTCGTTAAAGTGAACAGTGCCGTGGGCTTTTCGTTAAAACTTCCAAAAAAAAAATAAACCCCAAAACAGAAGATCTACAGAACTTTAGACATGAATATTTCAAGATATGAATTTGAGGCCTACTACACATCATTAGAGAGGACTAAATTTAAGATCAATAGGATAAAAAGACATGCATTTTTATATTTTCATGCATATACTTCTTGTACTCAATGCATTTCCAGAGGAGAAGGGAAGGATACCATCTCTTGATCTATTCTCTTCCAAAATAGTAGCATATCTCTGGCTTTTTCCTTGCACGAATTGTAGCCCCTCATCAATTTAGGAGATCTACTGACCTTCAATTTCACCTACAAAGAATAAAAGAGTCAACAGTTCAGTATAAACACTACCAACGCCATCTGATGAAACCTAAACCCAAAGGGTACAAGTTTTAGAGAGAAAGTAAGGACATAGATAGATATGGGGAGGACCTTAAGCGAGGAGGCGATTGACGGCTTCGTTGGGGAGGACCTCAGAAGAGGGACAACGCTGTCGAAATCTTACCCGAACAATCCTAGGCGGAGAAAATCTTTCAAACCCAACCCCATCCCTCCCTCCCTCTCTCTGCAATTCCCATTTCTCCCATACCCCAAATTCAGCATCACCGCTCAACCCTGTCTCTTTCCCTCTCTGGAATACCTACGCCTACTCCTTCACTCTTTCTGCAACACGTCACGTCAACCTCTCAGAACCATCCCCTCGATGTCATCACACCAATCACATCCCTTTAAATGCACAATTACAAAATTACCCCCAAGTTCTATAGCCCGGTCCGTTCGATCTGGATTGAAAATAGGCAAAAGAGTAATTTTAATGCTTTCAGTGAATCCTATCCCCAACCCACGTGACAGCCCACATCGGGCCCAAACGCCAACAAACCGAACCTGCCTATTTTTTGTGAAGAAAGGCCCAAAACCCAGTGGCAATGTAGTAAATAAACTGAAATCTTCAATTCAAATTGTATTGTAGCTACCACCCCTCCTCAACTTTAGAATAGATAGATAATGTAAAGTACCTCATGTTTCATTTCAGAAATAATTGTCACCCCTCCCCTTCCTATCCCCTTCCATCACCTCCTACTATCTCAGCCATTCATTTCATGTCAAGCTAATTTAAAGCTTCAGATTTTGCCACATTGCCAACACTCCTCACGTTTCATTAATGCCCAATATTCCGGCCTCTTTAACTGCATTTCATGCTCCCTTCTAGCTGCCTTGTCTCTCCTTTTATGCAATCACTCCACTTGCAAATTTTATAAAATTCACCATCTGGGTTCTGATTCTGTGAGCTTTCTGATTAGATTTGAGGTGGAAAGGGGGAAGCTTCATTTGTTTCAATGGAAAGTGGATGAGGTTCTGATAGTGGGTCATTGGCTAAGTCACCGTTGTCCAGGAAAGAGAGTTTTGCCATGTCTCCTGAGGACTCTTCTAACCTTGAGGGGTCTGGACTCGATCTCTGTCTTGGGTTGAGCTTTGGTGGTGGTGGTGGTAAAGGTAAGAAAATTAGGGATGAGTGCTATTGGTGACCTCGCAAAATCTAGAGATTTAAATCAACTTAGCATGAAATGAAAGGTTGAGAAAGTATGAGGGGATGGAAAAATGAAGGGAGACAATATTGGTCCGTTGCCGGTGGCATTGATGTGTGATCTAGAGAACTACGCTCTCGTTCCTGCCAATAACTTGTCATACCATATTCAGTTTAAGAAATAATAAATGGACGCTAATTGTGTTTAGTTTCAAAAATAAGCATGTGTTCCGTTTTAGAAATAATTTTAGTGTTCGTGTTCAGTTTCAAAAATTGTGTAGTATCCGTATTCAATTTCAAAGATAACTTAGTACTCGTGTTTAATTTCAGGAATAATTAATACTCAGTTTTTAGAAATAATGTTCAATTTTTAGAAATAGTTTTTAATTTCAGAAATAATATAGTACCGTTCAGTTTAAAAAATAGTGTGCGTGTCAGTTTTTAATTACTTTTTTATATTTTTTTATTATATTAAAAGTTCGTTTTTATATTAAAATTTAAATTTTTTTCATTAAAATTTAAATCATTTTCATTATAAGATGATTTTTTGTTAAATAGGAAATTGTAGCAATGGTTCCTCAACTTTAACTCAATTAGAGTAATGGTCTCTCAATTAAAAATTTATGATCATTGGTCCCTTAACTCTTCAAAACGTACAACTATGGTTCGTTTCTTCAACTCTGTTAAAACTTTCATTAAAATGAGTCATGTGCAATGCACTCACATGAGGTTGAATCGAGGGGCAAATCAAATGAGATAAATTGTAATAATGGTCCCTCAAATTTAACCCAACTAGAGAAATGGTCCCTCAACATAACCCAATTCGAGTAACAGTCCCTTAACTATAACCTAATTAGAGCAATGGTCATTCTAATATAACTCATTTTGAAGGAATTCTGACGGAATTAACAAAAATGACCATAAGAAAGTCCAAAATTTCGCCTGAATATATGTGCCTTGCCCAAAGTAAGAAAGTCATTATTAAGGCTAGTTTGATATGGGATGTCGAATCCCGAACTGATCATTTTTGAGACGGGAATCTGAAGACCGACCCTGATCCAAAATTTTTATATTCCCGAATTTCGAAATTCTCAAAATGTTTTATGTATTTCAGACTGGATTTTGGGTTTTGGGTTTTAGGTTTTTGGGCTGAAACTTGAGATTTTTGGCTGGACTTTGACCTAAAATTTTGTCAGCCAAATTTCATATCAATTGAAATTTGAATTTTTTTACCTTATACCAATCTAAAATTTCATACCAACTAAAATACCAATTCATGAATATATGTAGAGAAAAATAAAGGATGAGAGACTACACAGTTGTTGAGAAAAATAAAGGATGACATGCCAACAACAATAATATATCAACGGATGTAGAGATTGGGTCTCAGACTTAACGTGGAAAAGTTCAAGATTAAGGGAAAAATCACCAGTCAAACTCCATGAATAAGCAACACACACACACACACACACAAAACACACAACACAAAATACAAAACACAGAACATACACAATACACATTACACAAAATTATCTACCCTAGTCTCGGACTCTGTATCGACTTCAATGTAAAAGACTATACACCATATTTTCCCTTAACTTCAAAATATAGATCTTAAGTTTAAACAATTGAACTCTAACTCCAAAGCAACAGGCAAGCAAGCCTGCAAAGTTTAACCATGTTTCTAGGCTAACAATACAAAGCTTAGACTATCTCTAACCGAATGGTCCAGAGGGCCAAAAATAATCCGAAAATTGTCTCTAACCAAGGATCAGGCCAAATGGCTCGTGGGTTCCACTGGACAAAAAAGAGCCAAAAGGCCAACCAGCCGGCCACGGCCCGGGCTAAAATTTGAACTCCAACGGCTAGCTGACGTTAGTTACAGTTGTGTTTGATTTTTTTTTTTTTGGGCCAAAATTTTGTTTAAAAAATTCTCAATTTTTCCTATAAATACTTAGGACATTCCTACACCATTTGTCACATTTTTTTCACCATTCCTACACCATTTCAATTCTCATATTTTCTTCACTCTTCCAATAATCTTTCCTTCAATTTTTTCAATAATTTTCAAATTGCTCCATCTGCAATGAAAGGTAGGGCTTGGATCCAAAACGAAGATGAAGCTCTTTGCAGGACTTATAGATGGGTCTTAGAAGATAATGTGAGGGGAGGTTCTCAAACAAGTGAAGGTGTTTGGACTCGTGTGTCAAAAAAATACTGAGAGTTCTACGAATGCACCACTCCACCGAATACCCGAAACCACGAGAGTCGTTCTTCAAGATGGAAGAAACATCTTCATCCAAGTTTGAACAAATGGCATCAAGCACTGTTAGCAGCAGCAAATAGACATGAAAGCGGCGCCAATTACTACGACGAAGTAAGTGTTTTCAAAATTTATTTTAAATATTTAATTATATTACATTTAATTTCATAAATTAATTCCTTTTAATTTTTGTAATTATATTTTCTAGGTACGTCAAGCGGAGAAATTATATATGAAGGGCAGCTCGAAACCCTTTCAGTTTCACGATTGTTGGGAAATTTGTAAAGGGTGGGTGTTCTTTGAGGATCCACCTCAACATAGAGTAGATCCACCTCAGTTGTAGATATGGATGAAGATGGATCTCCTACCATTCAACAAATAAGGGTAGAAAATCCGTCTTCGGGTGAAGGTTCCATACATAGGGCTATAGGACGAAACAAGGCCCAAAGGTTGAATGAAAAGGGCAAGGTAAATAATGATTACGTCGCTCAATAGGAAGTGGTGGACTCATTGCGATTAATGGTGGGGCAAAATGCATTTGCTACAGAAGAAAGGAATTGTAGGCATGAAGAACGGGCCAAACAAATACAAGAAGAGATAGATGATAAGAATATGAAAAGAAACACTTCAAATTACACTCCAATGAGTAAGACCTATTTTGATAGGACAACAAAGAAGAAATTATGACCCGTCGACAATTGTTTACCTCCGACTATACTCCTACAATGGTGGATGATGAAGATAATGATGATTTTAGATATTAAATTTAAGTTGTAATTTTTAAATTTAAGTTGTTGTAGTTTTTAGATTTAAGTTCTTGTAGTTTTTAAATTTTAGTTGTTGTTTTTAAATATAAGTTGTAGTTTTTAAATTTAATTTGTTGTAGTTTTTAAATTTAAATAATAAATTATGTTTGGCCATATGGCCCTCGGTTGGAGACGGTTTTTTGTGACATGACTAAAACAGCCCTATAGCCCTTTGGCTATCGGTTGAAGATGGTAAGAAATATGACCCTGCATTGTTCATTAAAATATTAATTTCCTGGAGGGCCAGAGGGCTTCGGTTGGAGATGGTCTTAACCATGTTTCTAGGCTAACATGGGTACTAAAAAAAGTAGAATAATTTCTTCCATCGTTGCCAGAACTTTAGGTATCTGACCTAATTCATCTTATAAGATACCCAAGCCTAGGATTAATTCCGCGCATAATTAAGATTAACCATTCAAATTCTTAATTCTGGTGAACTGCTACACAAAGTTCAGGGTTGGAATGATATCAATGAAAAAATGAATAAATACGTAATGCTGGTTTGGTTCGGTATGACATCCCAAAAATTTCAAGAATTTCCCTGGCACGGGGGACATTCGTGATATTACTCACTATGTTCCATTGGATGACGGGATTGATGATGAGAGCTACCATTACTTGTTCAAGCCCATCATTGGGAAGGTTATGGAAAATTTTAAACCTGGGGATGTGGTTCGCCAATGTGGTGCTGATTCCTTATCTGGGGACGGGCTAGGCTGCTTCAATCTTTCCATCAAAGTTCACGCCGAGTGTGCTAGATATATTAGATCCTTCAATGTCCCACTCTTGCTTCTAGGTGGCGGTGGCTATACCATTCACAATGTTGCTCGTTGTACTTGTTGGTGCATACTTCTCATATTCTGTTTTACCTCTTAACGTTTTCGAAGTGTTCTAATAGATATGTTAAATATTTATTTTATTATTTTATTGGGTCTAAAGTTACCATTCACAATGTTGCTCGTTGTACTTGTTGGTGCATACTTCTCATATTTTGTTTTACCTCTTAACGTTTTCGAAGCGTTCTAATAGATATGTCAAATATTTATTTTATTATTTTATTGGGTCTAAAGTTACATTAACTATTAAAAAATAATCAAAATTAATTGTAGTTTTTATTCTATTGGTTGTTAAAGAGACCCATGTATTAAAAAATTCAATTGAATATATTTGACTCCTTCTTTGTTTGCTGTCAAAAAAGGCCGCTACAAAGTAAAGAGTCAAATGATTCATATGCCACATCATATATGGCATATCCATTGAAGACTAAATATCTTTTAATCATATTTAGCATATTTAACATCTCATTTGGAAATGGTTTAATGTTTCCAAAGTGTTTCACCTGTGATATGATTGTGCACATAGCATGGTTTTTATCACGAGTTATAATCTCTTGCCAGATAGCATGTTAATGTCTACTCTTTAATACATTGTTGTAAACGTGGCATGCATAGTTTCACAACATCTGTATTTGGTGCATCTAATTTTTGTTTAGTGGAGTAGCACTAGGAGCAGAAGTTGAGGACAAAATGCCACAGCACGAGTATTATGAGTATTTCGGTCCGGATTATACTCTTCATGTTTGCTCTGAGTAATATGGAAGAAATACGGTCAAAGCTTCTGGAAAACCTCTCCATGCAAGAAATACGGTCAAAGCTTCTTGAAAACCTCTCCATGCTTCCGCATGCACCCAATGTCCAATTTCAGGAAAGACCCTCCTGATACTGAGCTTCCAGAGGTATGTTTCTGCAACCAATCATTTTCTCAGAACTAATTCGTTTTTCCATCTTCTATATTCATCAAAACATAATAATCATCTGACTGAAATTATTTCTTTAGCATTGATAGTTGAATATCAGAGTGCGCATCGAACAAGACTGACAAAATAATAATATTATTAAACGAATAAGAATGCCAAAACGGCTACAAAACCCTAAGAGACTACATTGTAACTAACTTATTCTCTAATGAATAACAAAGCATCCTATTTATAATAAACTAACTCTAATCTCTAACAAAACCTAATTCTAACGGGCTAAGCCCATAAAACCAAACATTCAAATAAACCAAAATACTAATATTTTCTAACAACCCCCGTCAAACTCATGGTGGTACACGACATGAGTTTGCCAACAAGCAGATGTGGATGCAAGTCTCCAAATTCCAATGTCGATGCCGATGCCGATGGTGATGCCAATACCGATATCAATACCAATACCAATACCAATTGCGAGCTTCCAAACAAACCTGAGCAAACAAACAAAAAACATATTTTTTCTTTGCCCGTGTGGGGCCTCAAAAACTCCAAACAATTTTTTTTCTTTTTTCTCTCTTCTTCTGGGCGAAGAGGTGCAACATCGCACCTTCTTCCTTCTTTTTCCTTTCCATGTTTTTTTTTTCTCTTTTTCATTTTTCTTTTCCTTGCAAACAATCAATACCAACTAACAAATCTAAAATGAACGACGACAAAGGCAAACAAATTGATACAAATGAGAATGGATTGAACATTAAGGATCGAACCCGCTCTGATACCAAGTTGAATATCAGAGTGCGCATCGAACAAGACTAACAAAATAATAATATTATTAAACGAATGAGAATGCCAAAACGGCTACAAAACCCTAAGAGACTACATTGTGACTAACTTATTCTCTAATGAATAACAAAGCATCCTATTTATAATAAACTAATCATAATCTCTAATAAAACCTAATTCTAACGGGCTAAGCTCATAAAACTAAACATTCAAATAAACCAAAATACTAATATTTTCCAACATTGATTTATTAAGACTTATCATGGCAAGTTACTGTTCATTGTTCTGATTTGACATGATACAGCTAAAGTGCATGAGCTTTTCTACTGGCTAATGTTTAAATTAGTAACTTCTAATAGAGAACTTGTTGTTCTCAAGATCTCTTATAACATAACGAGCTAACTGGTTCCCTCATTTACTCCAAAGCCACATTATTCCTGAGCAGAAACCCCAAATTTCTATCTTTTCCTTCCATATATTTGCTATCAAGCTTACATTTTGATATTCCTATGTTTTCCACTTCCTCCCTGTAATATGATGGTTCTTGTTGCATAAATGGTAAATACTTGATGGAAGTCTCATAGACTTTTTAACGATTATAGTGATGATCCAGAAGGAAAAGTTGTGTATTTAAATAGTGGCAAAGCTCCATTCTGACTTTTTTTAATCTATGTATATAGAATCTAGCTTGGTAGTTCAAATCAATCTAATTTCAGTTGTAATGTACTCAGTATTTAAAGTTGTTATATTGGCTTGTATTCAATGTTTTAATATTATTCTTTGAGAAATTCTATCAGGAGAATGAAGAACAAGTTGACCTAGAAGAGAGGTGGGATCCAGATTCTGATATGGAGGTTGATGATGAACGGTACTTCAATATATTCTCCTAATTTGCTCTCATTATCTAGCACTTTTGTCTTTGCAATATACTGATTTATAGTTTATACAGTTAGCCTTTACCAACTAGAGTAAAGAAAGAGATCGTGAACTTGAGGCTAAAGATCCGGTATGTCACAAATCATCTCTCAAACTCAACTTTTTTTGGGGTGTGGAATCATTTAAACTATAATTCACTGCATTTGGTAACCAATTCATTTATCTATTCTTAAACACTATTACACTGAAGTTCATGTATAGTCAAATTGTGCTCATTATCTTTGATAATGGCCTAGTGGTTATATTGCTGCTCATGGCAAAGAAACAAAAATATTTTGACAAACGGTAAAAGATGAAAGTTACAGGAAAAAGAAAATCTCAGATATACACAAGCTAAATGGTCCTCCGAAGTTTACTATTTCATTCATTTAGATGACGCAATGAACCAATTCAATATGATTTTTGACGGCTCCAACCGTAAACTTACTAAAACCTGGATTTGACTAGAATCAATTTCAAACCATCAAAATCATATATAAAGAGGAATCTTGTGTCTTCATAGTGTTTCTTTGTTCCCCTCTGATACCCTGTTTCTTGTATACCCTCTGTTATCCTGTTTCTTGTATATTGTAATGTGAAGCCTACGTTGGTGATTAGTTATGTTCCCTTATGAGAATATAATGTTTCCAGCTCTGGTAGCCACTGCTGTTTATGATTATATGTTTATATCATACACGTATCATTATCATGTTCTTGTGATGTGCTCATTTCTTTTGCTGTGCCGCATTTGAAAACTTACATAAACATGTGGCCTATTTTCCTCTTGGATGACAACCTATTTGTTATGTTTATTTGCCTCAACATTATCTAATTCTGGTTATGGCACACTGAAGATCTAGAAAGGGACCTAGGAGAATGCTAGAAGCTCAGGCTATGATCCAGCAGTAGATGAGATTACAACAGGCGATAAATTTTATTAGATTTTATTATATTAGATGTTAGATTAGTCATCGACAAGTTCGAATTCACACCGTCATGTAAGGGCTCAACTCCTTTTCACCACTGTATTAGGAGGGTATAGTCAATTTGGATTTCACAGGATTTTAAAAGACTTTTTTAAGTGACAGATTTCAAAAGATTGTAGAATTCTTACAACTTTCAAATAGATTTTTAAGAATTCCTATGGATTTTGATTAAAGATTTGAATAGATTTTGAGAGATTTCTTGTCATTTAAAAAATTATTTAAGAACTTCACCCAATTCTCCCAACCCTCCATGTTTTCCCGATGCTCAGTTCTCCCTGACGAATTCCACCCATTAATTTAAAATGCCTTGCCATCCAAGATGAACCAAGTGCCATTCCTCCCCACAAAACTCAACTTCGTCTCGTCACAAAAATTCGAGCCAAGTTACCGAAAGACATGTAGATGAATGCTACATTCGATGAGAATCCAATAATTGGACATAGCACATGCCATTTCCTGCCACTACCATTTTATTCCTCGTTGCAGAGGACCTCAAAATCATAAAATGGAAGAACTGCTTCAGCATTACATCAGCCTTACTGTTGAATTTTTTATGTGTATTTCATATCAAAACAATTACAAGATGAAACATTATATAGGAAAAGAAATAGAACATAAGCCTAACTTGCCTAACTTGCCTAATTTCCTAACTTGCCTAACTTGACTAATTTACACAAAGAAGGTTGACTAGCCTAACTTCACTAGTCATCCAACATGTTTATTTCATGCATGCATTTTAACAAAAGATATGACTTCATGCATTCCAACACTCCCCCTCAAGCTGGATCGAGGGGATTCCTTGAGCCAAGCTTGGACAGAATGCGCATGAACTGAACCGTAGGAAGAGGTTTAGTAAAAATAATGATTTGCTTCTTGCTGCGCCATGTTACCAAATTCCCACTTGAAATGGCTTCGTGCCGCAAACAAACAGTAATGGCTTCGTGCCGCAAACAAACAAACTTGAAATGGCTTCGTGCCGCAAACTTGAACAACGTTAGGTAGAGCTAAAGCATCCATCGAGCTCTCAACTTCATAATGTTCTCCAGCCATCTTGGCTTAGAGTAAATGTTCTCCAGCCATCTTGGCTTAGAGTAAAAGATCTCCAGCCATCTTGGCTTAGAGTAAATGTTCTCCAGCCATCTTGGCTTAGAGTAAAAGAAACTTAGCGGAAACGATCAACAGAGCATCCATCGAGCACTCAGCTTCATAATGTTCTCTAGCCATCTTGGCTTAGAGTAAAAGAAACTTAGCGGAAACGATCAACAGAACCAGGAATTTCGAGTTCCTGCTCTGATACCATGTTGAATTTTTTATGTGTATTTCATATCAAAACAATTACAAGATGAAACATTATATAGGAAAAGAAATAGAACATAAGCCTAACTTGCCTAACTTGCCTAATTTCCTAACTTGCCTAACTTGACTAATTTACACAAAGAAGGTTGACTAGCCTAACTTCACTAGTCATCCAACATGTTTATTTCATGCATGCATTTTAACAAAAGATATGACTTCATGCATTCCAACACTTACAAGAGTAACGAAAGACTTCTCACAAGCAACCGGCATCAAAGCATTGTTGACGCATTAAGGAAAATATATTGTTCAACCATGAAGAGACACAAACAACAGCAATCAGAGGGATTCAATAGTCAACCAATACCAATCGCATTGGTATTTACGAAATTTCACGAAGAACCCTATCTCTAAAAACATCCATGCATTTTACAAACGAATATATACAGTATACTTAACCAAAAACTTGAATTAACCCTATCTCTAACTATGTATTGCGACAACACTGTAAATAGGTTCACTCCTATGTAAATAGGAAAACGATCTCAGTATTAGCAATGAAAAGGGAAGAGAGGAAGAAAAACAATCTAAATAAGAAGAAATGTTCTCAATGAAATGGGAAGAGAGGAAGAAAGAAAGCTTGGTTGCAGAGTGGGGAGAGAGAGAGAGAGAGAGAAATCGAAGGGGTTGAAAGAATTCGAGGTAGGATTCTTTATAGTCTTTTTAAGCTTATCATCTTTTCTCAAATCCTACAAAATCACTCATTCAATGAAATCCTTCAAAAATCTATAATTTTTTAATACATATAGATTTGCATAGACTCTATAAAAATCCTTTAAAATCCTAGTTGACTACCCTAGGATTCTAAAATCTTTTAAAATTCTTTAGTTGACTACTCCTATATTTTAATGGACTCTCTTAAATTCTTTTAAAATCCTAATTGACTACTCTGAATTCTAAAGTTTTTTAAAATTCTTTAAAATCCCCTTTAAATCCTTATTTGACTACGCCCCTTAAATAGCCACCTGCATATCTATCAATTGTTTTAGATTTGCTAGTTGTTCAGGCAGAACCAACCGATCATCGACTGGACGACTTACTGAGTGTGGCACGTGGCAGTCTTTGGCAGCAATCATGTGGATGTCGGAATCTTATGTGCCCGGGCTAGGTTGAGAGCCCTGAGACAGTATTATCAAAATCTGAAAGTGGGCGTTGGGGAATCATTTTTGGTGTTGATTGTTCTGGTTTGGGTGTCTGATGGTAGGCGCGTTTTTCCCGGCGATGGTGAAGACGGAGAAGATGAGAGGCCTCCCATTAGCTGCTACACCAGTTGAGCCAACTGTTCAGTCCAATCACAACCAAACTAATGGATAACTGACAAAATATTAAGTAACAATTCATATTAATATAAAATAATAGACTAGCCGATATTTATATCAGTTAATAAAAGAGCCTAATGCAAAAAATGAACGTTGGGTCTTTGAAACAGTTCAAATCATTTTGATACTAAGAAGTTTGATCTGTTTTACCGAGAAGGTCTACGGTTCGAGTCCATATAGCCCTAAAACCTATAAATTAAAATAAAAAATGAAAATATGCTATATTTTATTTACTATATATATACATATAGTTTATAGATAAAAAAAAATATCTATTATCTAATAAATTAGATTCTAAATTATCTATACATTCTAAATTATTTATATATATAGAAAGTATATTCTAAATTATATATATAGAAATATATAATCTATATTTATAGATTTCTATTTTCTATTTATATAATATATATAATAAAATTCTATAGAATTCGAAATTATAAACAAAAAAATTATATTTTCGATTCGTAATTTGTTTTCTTTAGTGTACAATGTACGATTCACGGATATGATTCACGGATTATTGGGATCTTCACAAAAAGGATTCGGAGAGGATCCAGATTCATTAAATATAGTCCATCTATGTGTGCAATGATAGTGTGCTAAAACAAGGTCCATTATACTGTGTCATAATACAAATGATTCAATATTTGGAGAAAAAGAAATTCAACCACTTATATTATGACACTTGATTTATTAGATCGTATTTTCGGCATATTAAAAAAATTTCTCCTATCTGTGGAATTGTGTGGCAATTTGTCATTGATAAAAAAAATGGAAATACTGTTCTAGAGAGCAGATGTTTTGCACATAAAACTTTTGTTATTAAATGTAATTGGAAGGATGTTGAAATTTGAGTGATACATAGCATCACACATACCACAGGAATAATGCTCAACTTTAATATCTATGTTGTAACGTCAAATTCCCAATTAGAATCCAAGTTATGTTCGTATTCATAACTTATAATTTATGCACACGTGAGCAACTGTTCTTAGCATTTGCAAATAAGAAAGTGCAACTATTCTTACTAAAAATAGTTAGGAGCACATAAATTGACATGTACTTGATAAAATTCGAGAAATTCGTCTCGGTGATTGAGACATTTGCTACAACTGGGAACAAAAGAAGCTCCCTCAATGGAGTTGCACACTTCAATGCAAATTGGCTGGCGATGTGAAATCTCGTTTTCGGATTTCACTGTTATAATCTACGTATTTGTATGATTGAGATTTTATATTATTTTTGAGAAATTATATTAATTTATTTGAATTTGATTTTAATTAAACTAGTTATGAAGTTGAAGTTTGAAATTTAACTATTTAAAATTCGTAGACCGTTTGAGGTCACAATTTATATCTTTGGATAGAGCTCGACCTCATAAATGCGTAGGCACAAACCGTTCGTGAAACGGAGTTATAATGAAGAAGTTATT
The DNA here is from genome assembly GCF_916048215.2 of Malus sylvestris. Classification (NCBI taxonomy): domain Eukaryota; kingdom Viridiplantae; phylum Streptophyta; class Magnoliopsida; order Rosales; family Rosaceae; genus Malus; species Malus sylvestris. The sequence continues at coordinate 26,951,273 of NC_062264.1, forward strand.
GGCGTTTAAAGTCAAGGATATTTTGGTAAATTTAACTTTATTAAGAAGACTCCAGAAATCTGGAGCAATATGTTGTGCCACGTGTGTGGCTGTGGTGAATGTAAAATAATTATTGGATGGCTGAGATTGAAAGGAAAGAAGATAAAGGAGGAAAAGGAAGAAGGAATTAGAGGAGGGTGACCAATAGAGAGAGAGAATCGGGAGGAAAAAGGAGGGAAGGGAGACGCGGGGGATCGGGACCAGGACGTGGGTGACCCGACCCGGTTCGGCGGCACACACATATTCCGACGAGATTTCAACCCCTTTTCCGGCAAATTGGGTCAAACAACCACTTGGAAACACTCCCATAACCTTCCCTCTTCATGTTTCACCCCACAAATCTCGAGAATTAGTGACGGTTTGGTGGAAAACGCACCCGTGGTGCCGCGAGTTTGTGTTAGAAATCCTCCCGTTTTTGAAGCAATTTTTCCCAATTACTACCACCCCTACCTTCCTCTTGAGTCCTAGAACAAATCCCAAACGATTTTGGGAGCGGCGGAGCTGTTTTGGAGACGGATCGAAGACACCCAAAAACATGGGTTCCGTACGGTTTTAGTGAAATTGAGGTGTTTCCCGGACAAATTGGACTTGGCCACAGGTATAAAGTTTGCTCTACTCTTTGAGATCTTCATTTCTGTAATTTGTGGTAATTTTTAAAAATAGTTGAATTTAAAGTCGGGCGGCCGACCGCCACCCGCGGCGGCGCGTGCGGCGGCGGCCTGGCCAGCGGGCCGACGATGTCCTTTTAAGTTCAATTGGATGCTCTGATTTCATAACTGACATCCTTATGATATGGTTTGATTGTTTGGACCTAATTTCATTACGATATGTGGTTAGGTCAAAATGTGATTCGACGATCCGACCATTGGATCGTCACCAAACTTTAATGCGTCATAGAATGTAATAATTGAGGATAGTTGGAACTGACGGATTGGGAATCTGGCATACGGATCTTCCTAATTTGGATTTCTAAGTTTGTAAAATCAAACGTTGGTCGCCACTTGAAATTGTAATTAGCGGGGATCTGAACGTCAGATCATGATGAAATTTTGGTAGGTTGTTTTAGAAGCATAATGTGGACTTTAGAAGGTTACAGATCTGAAATCCAATGTGCAGATCTTCCATATTGATTGTGTAGAATTGCGGATCCTACCTTTGACGGGGAGTTGACTTTTGGTCAACATGTCTCCAAACATCTTAATACTAAATTTAGTACTACGAGAGACTTAAGTGAAGTCTAGTGGGCCTACATTGGTTGGAGAGTGACTTTAATATTGGTGATATGGTGATTACTTTAATTGTTTATGTTGAAATCATTTATGAATATGAATTAGTCTTATAAATATGATTTCTATTGAAATGTGATTTTCATATATTTAGCCATAGACTTATGTTTATTAAACATGATTGGCTTGTGTACTGATGATAATGGTGAATATGTGTGTTTAATTATTTCTAGTAATGCGAATGATAAGTATGGTAGATTTTATGGCAATGTGATCTTAGAATTCTATTAGAAGTATTTTGTAGAACTCATATACTTGTGAGACCTATTAGTTGGTGGTCATGAGAAGTGGATATGGTAGGTGACTACGTTGTAAGTATAGAAGGGATGAGGGTTAGATATACTTGGTACATTCAGTGGGTACCATATTCACATGGATTCCGTTGAGTGAGGTTCCGGAATCGTGTTGTTGTTTGAATTCCGTTGAGTGATGTTCCGGAATTGTATCGTTGGGTGGATTCCGTTGAGTGATGTTCCGGATCGTTGGTTGGATTTCGTTGAGTGATCTTCCGGAATCGTATTGTTGGTTGGATTTCGTTGAGTGATGTTCCGGAATCGTATTCACCTTGGATTTTATTGAGTTTAGATTGACATAACTCCAGAGATGTAGGCTTCAGCCGAATTGTGTTGCTCTAGCTCAGCATTTCGATGAATTGTATGTGTTATTGATGATATGGTTATTGGCATTATTGATTGATGTGATAATTGGATGGTGTTGGAATGCATATGTGAGGATGAATGACGTTATGACTAGAGATTATTATTCTGCTTATTTAAATGTTCCTTGTGGTGCCACATAATTGAATTGTGGTATTATGTTGAGATCTAGTAGTCTATGTAATGAATGTTCGAGAGTAGTGAAATGGTGAACTACGAATGGCTTGATCCCTATTGAGGGTATGTAGGCAATCTAACGAGAATGTTAGATGCAGCCATAAAGCAGATGAAAAATTACTATGAAATTTGGACCTTGAGTGGTCATATTTCATATCCTGGAGGCGGAGTATGTTAGAAGTTCGAGTTTTCAGTGACGTCACGTGTCGATCCTGGGCGTAGGTCGGGATCGGGGCGTGACAGGCGACATACGCCAAACCAACATATGCAGTTACAAAAAAATGGAAACTAGACAAGGTTGTAACTCCAATTAAGAATGCATTACATTATGTGTCAATGTTTACTTATTACATTAATTATTAGGCTGACCGGTTCTGGGAGTTTTGGCCAGTTTTGTAATTTTGATCCGAAACTTAGTACAACTTCAAAGATCCCTAATGTTTTATTTAATAAATCTTTCCATGCACATCATGTAATACAACAAGTTTTAGGGACTAATTAAATAGAGAAAATGCGGTAATCACAAAGGGGATCAATCAAAATGGCTTAATTGTATCAACTAGTGAAGTTATTTAAAGTATTTATAATCATTTTTCAAAACACTAATCATTGATCGTCTAGTTAAAGAAGAAGAGGATGTGAAATCGACAAAACGTGAACACAACACTGTCACATGAGCTGCTTGTTGGCCATGATAAGAGTAGTTAATCTATATGGATGTGTACAGATTATCAATTAGGTTTATTCTTTAGATTTTTACAGAGCAATGCCTACATGTACATTTACGATATACAGTTTGACAATATAACATGTCAAATATCCGACAAACAAATTATTCTGATTTTTAAATTGTAGCATCCTTGTTATTCTCGCATTAATTTGTACAAGTTGAAAAATGTGCATGTTTTTGTTTCCCCACTTTGTACAATTTGACAAATTGAAAACATAAACTTGCAGACCAACTGATTTCTAAATTGTATTTGTTGGGGTCGTACCTAATGGGGCCGGGCACAGTAGGACCAGTGTGGCAATTTTACAATATCATACAAATACAGTGTCATGTTTGTCACAAAAAAATAAAAAGGAAAAATCATCGTTTTTCTACTCTCAAACTATTGGCATCTCTCAGTGTCTCCGTCGTCTTCTGATTTTCCTCCGAATCGGAGAAGAAAGGCAACCAAATCATGGTCCTCCGAATTCGTGGTTTTTTTTTATTCTTCCCGGCGCTCCTTACGCGTACTGCAGCCTGAGCGCGCGGCGCTCTCGATTGATTCCGTGGTCTGATCTTCCGCGAATCGCAATCCGACGGTGGCGATGGCGTCGACGCAGAACCAGTCGGCGAATGTGGATCTCTTCGATGCGTATTTCCGACGGGCCGATTTGGACCGCGATGGCCGGATTAGTGGCAATGAAGCCGTCGCTTTCTTCCAGGGCTCTGGTTTCCCAAACAGGTCCTTGCGCAGGTACTCCCCCTATATATATGTATATGCTTGTGTATATATGTATAATTGGATGTGTGTGTATGATTATATTTGTGTTCCGAATCAGATTGATTTTGAATTTGTAGTCTAATTGTAGTTGAAGTGGTAAATGTGAGCTCGGGATGTCTTAATTCTCTTATGTAAGCTGAGATTTTTATTTCGTGTTAGTATAAATGCGGAATTGATGTTCAAATGGTAGAAAATAAGTAGATGAAGAATTGATACTACAGTTAGTGAGGTTGAGAGAGTTATGTTATCAGGTCATTAATATACCTCCTGGCGTGGTGTGTTAATTAATGTCTATGTTTATGATATAAAGGCAAATTTCAAGATGCCCATGGACTTGCGAATCAAGTTTTAATGATAATAAATAGGGTATTACACACTTGTCCATAACTTGCACTTTGAAGATACCAAAATAATAAAAGCCTTGCCTATTTGTTGTCTTATTTCTTGGACAGACAAGTGAGCTCTCAAAGTACAAATTTTTCATAAAGTTTTTCCTAATTCTATTGGATAATGATACTTAGGATTTGTTGGATTAAAAGTCCGAATCATCTTCAATTCCACTGGCTTCAGACCCATGTTCATCACTTTCATTTGCTTCAGGCTCATCTCCACCTTTGGAATCATCATCTTGTCTTGTTTCTTCTTCTACTTTTGTTTCCCTCGGCATGAAGACATGATCAAATTTGAGCAGTAGCATTTCATGTATCTTAGCATTTCTTGTATTTGTAAGAATTCAACGCTTTTTTAAACTATCATGGATAAGTACCCAAATTTGGCCTCTTGTACATGTTTTTTTCTTCACTGTTTTGAACTATTAAAAGTTAAACAGGAAGGCATGGAACTGTCATTATACTGTTGTATCCCAAAACCGAATTCTTTGGTCGGAACCCTAAATCCATGCTTATTTCAGGAATCGTAAGTTCAATCGGTAGTCCACTGCCCCTGATTTTGGTGCTCCAAAATCCAATTTTCCTCTTTCATTGGGGAAGAAGATGGGGATTAGAAATTTAGGATGTCGTATGATGTTCATAGAGGAAGCATTTAGTACTAGACTCAAACCCACGTTATCCTGAATGATTGGGCGTAGGTGACCGATGTTTTTGAAAAGTTTGGATGTCAGAAATTAGGATTATAATCTGCTTAACTCATTTCTTTACTCAAAAGATTTTTCATTTTTCATTAACAAACGATAACCAGTAACTATATTACAAGGCAAAATGGTAAAGGAAAACCCCAATTTGACGGTTTCTCTTCCAATAACTTTGTATATGTTCCTGTGTCCATCAGTTGTATTTAGATTTGAAGTTGTTCAGGCAGAACCAACTCTGAGCCCTTTTCAGCAATCGAGCATCGACTGGAAGACTTGCTGAGTGTTACAGTACCTGTATCAGTATCAATATCCGAACCATCTATACAGAGTGAAATTTCAATTTCACACAGGTCACTTGCATTAGATGTCCTTTCAGCTGAAGCACCACTTGAAGATATCCCATTTGCAGTAGGGGAAAGCACTTCAGGTTGTTGAATGCTACTAATGTTTCCCTGTTTGAGTTGCTTAGTCTTCCCAATAACCTTTCTCCTCGTCTGTCCAGATGTAATCCACGAAGATAACCCCACAGCTCCAAGTAGCGGCAGCACAATACGATAATCTTGTGTCAATTCAAAAAGCAACAGACTCCTGCAAGACTAGCACCCATTCCAACCTGAAAATGGAATCTCTCCGATTGTCAACTCCATCCAGATTTTGGGATACCTTCAGAATTTAGCAGACAAATACCAGAAACCATATTCAGTAAAGGCAAATCACATTACCAGGAGCACGTAAATACTCCGAGATCACATACTGATGCCATAGTCAATTGCAGAAATTATTTAAAATAAAAGAACCATTTTTTGTTCACTAGGCACATAAGTTTTTATATATATCATTTTGAAGAATCAACAGATAATTGATAGTGTACCAGCAGGTGAGCGGAAGTCATAGTATGGGACCTTAAAGGCTGGTTCAGAACAAAGACCAGCTTCTGAAACTGCAGAAGCTATCACAGCACTAAGTATGACCATAGAAGTGGTATTCACAAGTGAAATGGATGAGGAATTAGGTGGTGATGGACTCCACGGGCATACATGTATTGATAATGGCAGCATAGATATACACAAAACTGAATACCAACCAGAACCAACTCCAGCAGCCCCACCTAGCAAAATTTCAGATAAAAGCTCAAAACTTTGCAATCAAGCAAGAAAAGGAAAAATGGAGAATTGAGTTATGGATAAAAATCAAACATACAGAGTAGTTGAAGAGGACGACGCCGATTCGGGTGAGCAGACCCACCAAGCTCGACGACAGCACTATCGTCCAGTTCCCTCGGCCACGGCCTTGTACTCTGTTTTCATTTTCCCCTTCTTCTTGTTCTTCTGCTTTTTCATCGTCATCGTTTTGTTGTTTTTGTTGCTGGGTTTGTTGGTTTTGAGGGAGGGAGAAAGGAGGTCTGAGAGTCAGATCTCTGCAATCTTCATCTTCCACTTCTTCTCCTTCTTCTTGTACCCAGCACTGGCATTTTTGGTGTTGATTGTTCTGGTTTGGGTGTTTGATGTGGGAGAGAATAGGAGGAGGGTTTTACCCGGCGGTGATGAGGACGGAGGAGGTGGAGAGGCCAGGGGACATAAATGGAGGTGGAAGTGGGCGTTGGGGAAGCGCCGTATGCAGCCCAGGCCTCCCATTAGCTGCTACACCAGTTGAGCCAACTGTTCAGTCCAATCACGACCAAGTAATGGATAAATGTCTGACAAAATAATTAAGTAATATTCATATTAATATAAAATAATATACCCTAATTTCCTTTTCTTTTCGTATTTACCAAATCAAGAGTTATCTTTTAATGGTAACTTATTAAATATAGTCCAAACGACACTTGGTATATCAGATCGTGTTTTCGATATATTGAAAAATGCTCAACTTTATTATTTATGTTGTAACACCAAATATTCAATTAGAATCCAAGTTATGTCTGTATTCATAACCTACAGTTTATGCACATATGAGCAACTATTCTTAACATTTGCAAATAAGGTGGAACTATTCATGCTAAAAAATAGTTAGGAGCACATAAATCGACATGTACTTGATAAAATTCGAGAAATTCGTCTCGGTAATTGAGACATTTGCTACAATTGAGAACAAAAGAAGATCTCACAATGGAGTTGCACACTTCAATCCAGAGTGGTCAACGACATACACCAAACTAACATATACACTTATAAAAAAAAAAAGGAAACTAGACAAGGTAGTAGCTCCAATTAAGAATGCATTACATTATGTGTTAATGTTTACTAATTACATCAATTATTAGGCCGGTCCTTTGATTTTGATCCGAAACATAGTACTACTTCAAAGATCCCCAATGTTTTGTTTTAAAGAAAACTAACGAAAAGTTAAAAAAAACTTAAGTTTTAATGAAAAATGACAAATAAAGGTGTAGTGAATAGTACTAGGAAAATATAAAAATGTGGTTTTTCGTTAAAAGCGAACAATACCGGGAGTGTTTCGTTAAAACTTCCTTTATTTAATAGACCTTTCCATGCACATCATGTAATGCAAGAAGTTTTAGGGACTGATTAAATAGCGAAAATGAGGCGATCACAAAAAGGATCAATCAAAATGCCTTAATTGTACCAACTAATGAAGTTATTTAAAGGGTTTATAATCATATTTTAGAACACTAATCATTGATCGTCTCTTTAAAGAAGAAGAGGACGTGAAACCGACAAAACGCGAACACAACACCGTTGTCGACATAAGCTGCTTGTTGGCCGTGATAAGAGTAGTTAATCTATATGGGTGTGTATACATTATTAATTAGGTTTCCTATTTAGACGGATTTACAGAACGATGCCTAAATGTACAGCTGCGAATTATAATATGATAATATAGCATATCAAATATCCGACAAACAAATGGCTCTGATTTATAAATTGTAGCTTCCTTCTCAATCTCGCATTAATTTGTACCTTTCTATATGTGCATGTTTTTGTTTCTCTACTTTGTACAAGTTGACAAATCAAAAACATAAACTTGCTAACCAACTCTGATTTCTAAATTGTATTTGTTGTGGTAGTACCTAATGGGCCGGGCTCATGAGGACCAGTGGCAATTTTGAATATCACACAAATACAGTACCATTTTTGTCACAAAAAATGGAAACAAAAAATCAATTAACGACAATCGTTTTTCTAACTCAAACTATCGGCATCTCTCAGTGTCTCCGTCGTCTTCTGATTTTCCCCGAGAAGAAAGGTAACCTAATTGAGTAATGGATAAAAATCAAACATACATAGTACTACTTCTAAATTGATCCGAAACATAGTACTACTTCTAAATTGATCCGAAACATAGTACTACTTCAAAGATCCCCAATGTTTTATTTAATAGACCTTTTCACGCACATCATGTAATGCAAGAAGTTTCAGGGATTAGTTAAATAGTGAAAATGAGGCGATCACAAAAGGGATCAATCAAAATGCCTTAATTGTACCAACTAATGAAGTTATTTAAACGGTTTATAATCATATTTTAGAACACTAATCATTGATCGTCTCCTTAAAGAAGAAGAGGACGTGAAACCGACGAACGTGAACTCAACACCGTCGTGGACATGAGCTGCTTGTTGGCCATGATAAGAGTAGTTAATCTATATGGGTGTGTATAGATTATCAATTATGTTTCCTCTTTAGACGGATTTACATAACGATGCATATATGTACAACTATGATTTACAGTATGACAATATAACATATCAAATATCCGACAAACAAATGACTCTGATTTCTAAATTACAGCTTCCTCCTCAATCTCGCATTAATTTGTACCTTTCTATATGTGCACGTTTTTGTTTCCCCACTTTGTACAAGTTGACAAATCGAAAACATAAACTTGCTAACCAACTCTGATTTCTAAATTGTATTTGTTGTGGTAGTACCTAATGGGCCGGGCTCATGAGGACCAGTGGCAATTTTGAAATATCACAATAAATACAGTACCATTTTGGTCACAAAAAATAAAAACGAAAAATCGATTAACGACAATCGTTTTTCTACCTCAAACTATTGGCTCTCTCCGTCGCCTTCTGATTTACCTCCTAATCGGATAAGAAAGGCAACCAAATCCTGGTCCTCCGAATTCGTGGTTTTCTGTTTCTTCCGGCGCTCCTCACGCGTACGGCAGCCTGAGAGCGAGGCGCTCTCGATTGATTCCATGGTCTGATTTTCCGCGAATCGCAATCCGACCGTGGGGATGGCGTCGATGCAGAACCAATCGGCGCATGTGGATCTCTTCGATGCGTATTTCCGATGGGCCGATTTAGACTGCGATGGCCGGATTAGTGGCAATGAAGCCGTTGCTTTCTTCCAGGGCTCTGGTCTCCCCAAACAGGTCCTTGCGCAGGTACTCTCTCTCTATATATATGTATATGATTGTGTATATATGTATAATTGGATGTGTGTGTGTATGATTATATTTTTGTAATTATAGTGGTTGATCGGAACTCCGCCGTGTAAGTTTATCTTACATTGCCTGTCCCAAGCCCGGATAAAGGAGGAGGGGGAGGGCGTCAGGTAGTCGACAGCCGACACTCCATGATTACGTCAAATCCTTATGAAAATGAATCCAGAACAAAATCGCGCTAAAGCTAGGGCGTCACCCGTAAGTGGCGCGTTGTGTGGCCCGAGCACAGTGATAAGTGAGCAAGGGTCGCTGTATCTCCATCGGCACCCGGATGCAGTGTTAAATGAGCAAGGGGGCTATAGAAACTTCTTTTCGAACGACTCCACTCAAAGTTGTTTGGGAGCATATGCTCCTATCAACTTTACACGGGACACACAAAAGAAGTACTTTGATCCTATTAGAAAGGGAAGGGTGAAGAAGATAGGACAGAAGGGTAGAGTTCAAGAGAGCAAAATGCGTTTAGGAACGTGGAATATAGGAACCTTGACGGGAAAATCTATGGAAGTAGTAGAAGTTATGGTGAGGAGAAGGATAAATATTATGTGCCTACAAGAAACTAAGTGGGTTGGTCGTAAGGCAAAAGATCTAGAAAACTCAGGGTTTAAACTTTGGTATTCGGGCACAAATAGAACGAGAAACGGTGTTGGCATCATCGTGGACAAGACCTTGACATAAGATGTTGTAGATGTCAAGAGGGTAGGAGATAGAATCATGGCAATCAAGATTGTAATAGGACAAGAACTTATCAATGTGATTAGTGCGTACGCACCTCAAGTAGGGTTGGATACGAGTTCGAAGGAGAAATTTTGGGAAGACCTTGGAGACTTGGTGCAAGGAATTGCTCAGACGGAGAAGTTATTTATAGAAGGAGATTTAAATGGACACGTGGGCAGGGAGACAGGCAACTATGGAGGTTTTCATGGTGGCCATGGTTTTGGGGAGAGAAACGAGGATGGGGAAGCTATCTTGGATTTTGCAATGGCATATGATCTCTTCTTAGCCAACACCTTCTTTAAGAAGAGAGAAGAACATGTGATCACCTACAAGAGTGGGTCGTCAAAAACACAAATAGATTTTCTTCTAATGAGGAAAGGGGATCGTATAACTTGTAAGGATTGCAAAGTTATACCAGGAGAGAGCGTGGCTAATCAACATCGCTTGTTGGTGATGGATGTACATATCAAAAGAGTGAGAAAAAAGAACAAGACTTGGAAGTGCCCAAGGACTAGATGGTGGAATCTAAAAGAAGTAAAACAAGCAATTTTCAAAGAGAAAGTAATCACCCAGTGTGTGTGGGATAGAGAGGGGGAAGCTAACCAAATGTGGGATTCCATGGCTAGTTGTATCCGAAAAGTAGCAAAAGAGGTATTAGGAGAGTCCAAGGGCTTTGCCCCACACTAAAAGGAATCTTGGTGGTGGAATGAGGATGTACAAACAAAGGTGAAGGCTAAGAAGGAATGTTGTAAAGCCTTATACAAGGATAGGACCGATGAAAATGGTGAAAGGTATAGAAAAGCGAAGCAAGAGGCGAAGAAAGCTGTGAGAGAAGCTAAGTTAGTGGCTTATGACGATATGTATAAGCGACTAGATACCAAAGAAGGAGAGTTGGATATCTATAAACGAGCTAGAGCAAGGGGAAAGAAGACAAGGGACCTAAACCAAGTGAGGTGCATCAAGGATGAGGATGGAAAGGTTCTTGCTACAGAGAACGCGGTTAAAGACAGATGGAAATGTTATTTTCATAATCTTTTCAATGAAGGACATGAAATGAGTGCTTCTTTAGGGGAGTTGAGTAACTCAGAAGAGTGTAGAAACTACTCTTTTTATCGTAGAATCCGGAAGGAAAAAGTGGTTGTAGCTTTGAAGAAGATGAAGCATAGAAAAGCAGTAGGCCCAGACGATATACCAATCGAAGTGTGCAAAGTTTTGGGAGAGACATGTATAACATGGTTCACTGACCTTTTCAATAGGATTTTGAAAACGAAGAAGATGCCAAATGAGTGGCGAACGAGCACTTTGGTGCCTATCTACAAGAATAAGGGCGATGTACAAAATTGCATGAACTATAGGGGTATTAAGCTAATGAGTCATATAATGAAGCTCTGGGAGAGAGTCATTGAGCATAGATTGAGGCAAGAGACACGGGTTTCGGACAACCAATTCGGGTTCATGCCAGGGCGCTCAACCATGGAGACAATCTATCTCTTACGAAGATTGATGGAAAGATATAGAGATGGGAAAAAGGATTTACACATGGTCTTTATAGATTTGGAAAAAGCGTATGATAGGGTCCCAAGAGACATTCTTTGGAGGATTTTAGAGAAGAAAGGAGTACGAGTAGCATATATCCAAGCTATACAGGATATGTATGAAGGAGCAAAGACTGCCGTAAAAACTCATGAAGGACAAACCGAAAGCTTTCCCATAACTGTAGGATTACATCAAGGTTCATCCTTAAGTCCTTACCTTTTTGCGTTGGTAATGGATGAGTTAACAAGACATATTCAAGATGATATTCCTTGGTGTATGCTTTTCGCAGACGATATAGTGTTGATAGATGAAACTCAGGAAGGGGTAAATGCAAAGCTTAACCTTTGGAGAGAAGTGTTGGAATCTAAAGGTCTTCGCCTAAGCCAATCAAAGACAGAATATATGGAGTGCAAGTTCAGTGCAAATGAAGGCCAAAACGAGTTAGGGGTGAGGATCGGAGATCAAGAAATACCAAAGAGCGACCGTTTTCGTTACCTAGGATCTATCTTGCAAAAGAACGGAGAATTAGATGGAGATCTCAACCATAGAATACAAGCTGGATGGATGAAGTGGAAGAGTGCATCCGACGTGTTGTGTGACCGCCGTATGCCATTGAAGCTCAAGGGAAAATTTTATAGGATGGCAATAAGGCCGGCGATGCTGTATGGCACAGAATGTTGGGCGGTGAAGCATCAACACGTACACAAAATGGGTGTAGCGGAGATGAGGATGCTTTGTTGGATGTGTGGGCACACGAGAAATGATAATATTAGGAATGAGGATATCTGGGGTAAAGTAGGAGTAGCCGAAATTGAAGGAAAGATGAGAGAAAATCGGTTACGGTGGTTTGGACATGTGCAAAGAAGGCCTACTGACGCTCCGATTAGAAGATGCGACTATGGGACAGAGGTTCAGGGCCGAAGGGGTAGAGGAAGACCTAGGAAAACTTTGGAAGAGACCCTAAGAAAAGACTTAGAGTACTTGGATCTAACGGAGGACATGACACAGGACAGAACACAATGGCGTTCTAAGATTCATATAGCCGATCCCACTCAGTGACTTGGATTTTCCAAGTCTTAAACCGAGAAGTTTTCCTCACTCGGGAAATTAAGGGAACACTACCTCAACCTACATGCTTCACTCACAAAGCTTCAACATACAAGCTTCAACAAAAGAAAATTCAAAGAACTTAGCGAAGAAGGCTTTGGTGTATTTAACACAATACGTTGAAATGAAGGAAAGCTTATTTATTGATATCCCCGATAAGTTACAAATATGTACATATACTTGAGTCAAAATAAACAAACAAGAGGGAGCATTCACAAAGGTTGCTTAGGAGAAGTCTCAGCAGTCGGTAGAGCCTCAGAAAGAGAAGGCACCGGAGGGGGATCATTCGGAGCCTCAGTACTGGACAGAACCCTAGAAGGAGGAGGCATCAGAGGTTGATCATTTGGAGCATCATTACGCGGTACAGCCCCAGAAGACGAAGGCAATAAATGCCTTTGGAACAAACTCACAAATCTCTGATGATCAAGTAAAACCTGACCATCAGATTCCTTCATCTGGTCAAGCTTCCTCTTCATGTTTGTAGCATAGTCATGTGCGAGCCGGTGCAACTGTTTATTCTCATGCTTGAGCCCTCTAATCTCCTGTTTGAGACTCATCACTTTAGCCGCCAATGATTCAACTTGGCGGGTTCGAGCAAATAGGCGTTGGGCCATATTAGACACAGAACCTGCACATTGAACACTGAGAGCCAGAGAATCCTTAACAGCCAACTCATCAGACCATTTGGAAAGTAATATGTTATCTTTGGGAGTGAGAAGGTTCCTGGCCACTACCGCAGCGGGCATATCATTCTTCATCACGGAATCCCCAACGGTAAGAGGACCAGTAGGGGAGACGAAGGATGGGCGCCATATGTTGTCTGGAGAAGGCGGGGCTGCCTCTTCAACAAGGTTCTAGTCAAAACGACGGTCGGAGGGGCCAGACATTTTCAAAGGTGTTGAAGAGAGAAGAGGTCGGACAAATTAAGATCTTAGAAGTGCAAGAATGGAGCTTCTACTGGTGGATATTCAAGTGTGTTTTGGAACTTAATGTCAGCCCCTATAAAAATCTGCACTCGACGAAGCTTCAGAAATCGAAGAGGCGTCTGCTCAGAAATCGAAGAGGCGTTTGCTTTCTCAAATGCTGGGCTGCTCAGAGACCACGAGGGTCGATCTCAGAAATCGAAGAGGCGTTTGCTTTCTCAAAAGCTGGGCTGCTCAAAGACCACGATGGCCGATCTCAGAAATCGAAGAGGCTTGCTTTCTCAAAAGCTGGGCTGCTCAGAGACCACGAGGGCCGATCTCAGAAATCGAAGAGGCACCTACTTTTCCAGCCTTGTCAGCACCTGTCACACGCACACTCAGCTTTGCGGAAATTATGGGCATTCTGTCGAAGATTTCTGGCGAAGTAGAAAGCACATGAATCGTACTGTTCAATCACCAACTTCCCACACGCAACAGTAGCTCATGGGTACCACAGATAACTTTGCCAAAGTTCTCTGACAAAGTTGAGACACGTGAAGCTTGCAGCTCCCACTACATCGCTCTGACCAAGAAGGGTAAAAGAATAGCAAAGAAACAACACTAACAAAGTTTAGACACATAAATTTTGAAGGTCTAGCTACCATATTATTACCCACAAAGGTAAAGGAACAGTACCACTGCTGGATAATTGGAAAGTCCCGGTGTGTCAACCTCTGTGCTTCGTGGCAAGGTAGACTAGCAAACATGCCCAACCTTTACTCACATTCGAGAAAACACTCCCAACAAGATTGCTTGCTCCAAAATCGAAGAGGCACCGCCTTCCGAATCTCGAGAGCCAGACTCCCAACATGATTACTTTCTCAAAAATCGAAGAGAGGGTAAAGGAACAGTACTACTCCTGGATAATTGGAAAATCCCTGTGTGTCAACCTCTGTGCTTCGTGGCAAGGTAGACTAGCAAACATGCCCAACCTTTACTCACATTCGAGAAAACACTCCCAACAAGATTGCTTGCTCCAAAATCGAAGAGGCACCGCCCTCCGAATCTCGAGAGCCAGACTCCCAACATGATTACTTTCTCAAAAATCAAAGAGAGGGTAAAGGAACAGTACCACTGCTGGATAATTGGAAAGTCCCTGTGTGTCAACCTCTGTGCTTCGTGGCAAGGTAGACTAGCAAACATGCCCAACTTTTACTCACATTCGAGAAAACACTCCCAACAAGATTGCTTGCTCCAAAATCGAAGAGGCACCGCCCTCCGAATCTCGAGAGCCAGACTCCCAACATGATTACTTTCTCAAAAATCGAAGAGACACCGCTCTCCGAATCTCGAGAACCAGACCCCTAGCAAGATTGCTTTCTCAAAAATCGAAGAGGCATCGTTCTCCGAATCTCGAGAGCCAGATCCCCGACAGGATTGCTTGTTCAAAAACCGAAGAGGCACCACTTTCCCAACTTCAAGAGCTGGATCTCCTTGGATAAAGCTTGTCTGTAATCTTCACACGCAACATCAGCTTTCCAGATACCACAGACCACTTTTTCGAAGTGCTCTGACAGAGTTAAAACATGTGAAGCTGGCAGCTCCCACTACCGTGCTATGACCAAGCAGGGTAAAGGAATAGCATTATTACTTGATGTTAGGGAGACTCCTATATATGTCGACCTCCATCCCCAACGGACAGGCAGACCTGCAAAAATGCTCAACCTTTCCTCTTATCTGAGAGGGCACTCCCAACGAAGCCTTTCGAAATATTCAGCTTTCTTTCCCCCCGATAACACCTCTGTAAACAAGCTATACTAGAGCAAGAATATCTCATATCATCAGGGTTAAAAGCAAGAGTATCCCATATCATGCTTTTTCCCTGTCTTTTCCTTTGGCCTTGTTCTTACCTGCAAGACAAGGAGAAAGAGAGCAATCAGTCAGCACTTGGAATCAAGCTTCCAGCCAGGAACTGACTGCCTGGAACCCCTTACCTGATTACTTACGTAGCATTGCTCTCGAGTACTCATCTTCAACATCTTACGCTTCCAGGGAAGATACCGCATCTGCCTGAGGAACAGATAGGGCAAGTGAGAAGGATACAAGGAAGCATGTAGAGACAAGCGTAACAGCACACGTACCGATACATCCACTACTCTGTTAAAAGCAAAAGTATCCTATATCAGCAGGGTCGAACGTACTCTAGATTTGATGGACTTGTTTTGACCCTCAAATTCTTCAGTCGGCCTTATACTCTGGAGGAAACCAGAAAACCCTCCAGCTCAGTTCAAGAATAAGCCTGTGGAAAGTTACTTCTTCAAAAGCAAAAGTATCCCATATCATCTCTTCTCATTTTTCTTCTCTTTATCCTTCATGCTGCCTGCAAGATAGGGAGAATGTGAACAATCAGTTGGAGCTCTGATTGCTTACCTTGTCTGTCACCTCTTTCAGCAGATCCCCTAGCTCGGCGACTTGGGGGACTCTTACTACATGGTTTGTATCGCGCTTGACCAAGCCTGAAACTACAAGTAAGCTTCAAGTGAAATTGATACATTACCTTGTGCATCTCCACCAGTTACAGATACCACCCCTGGATGGAGGAAGAGTACTTCCAGAGAAGATGCCACATCTACCTATGAGACAAATAAGGCAAGTCAAGATGATACCACACTCCGGTACTTAGAAGTTTCGTGGTTACGAGATCATTCTCCCACAATATTTTCTAATGTCATTTGTACTAAATCATTCGCTTGTACTCACTAAATGAGAGCTTGAACCTATGTACTTGTGTAAACCCTTCACAATTAATGAGAACTCCTCTATTCCGTGGACGTAGCCAATCTGGGTGAACCACGTACATCTTGTGTTTGCTTTCCTATCTCTATCCATTTATATACTTATCCACACTAATGACCGGAGCAATCTAGCGAAGATCACAAAAAGTGACCGTTTTCGTTACCTGGGATCTATCTTGCAAGAGAATGGAGACTTAGATGGAGATCTCAACCATAGAATACAAGCTGGATGGATGAAGTGTAAGAGTGGATCCGGCGTGTTGTGTGACCGTCGTAGGCCACTGAAGCTCAAGGGAAAATTTTATAGGACTGCAATAAGGCCGCGATGTTGTATGGTACAGAATGTTGGGCGGTGAAGCATCAACACGTACACAAAATAGGTGTAGCGGAGATGAGGATGCTTCGTGGGATGTATGGGCACACGAGAAAGGATAAGATTGGGAATGAGGATATCTGGGGTAAAGTAGGAGTAGCCAAAATTGAAGGAAATATGAGAGAAAATCGGTTCCGGTGGTTTGGACATGTGCAAAGAAGGCCTACTGACGCTCCGGTTCGAAAATGTGACTACGGGACAGAGGTTCAAGGCCGAAGGGGTAGAGGAAGACCTAGGAAAACTTTGGAAGAGACCCTAGGAAAAGACTTGAGTACTTGGATCTAACGGAGGACATGACACAAAATCGAGCGCAATGGCGTTCTAGGATTCATATAGCCGACCCCACTTAGTGGGAAAAGACTTTGTTGTTGTTGTTGTTGTTGCTGTAGTGGTTGATCGGGATTTGATGGTGGTGGAACTGTGTTCCGAATCAGATTGATTTTGAATTTTTAGTCTATTTGTAGTCTATTTTTATTCTCTTATATCTAAGCTGAGATTTTTATTTTATGTTAGTATAAATGCGGAATTTATGTTCAAATGGTAGAAAATAAGTGAGGTTGAGAGAGTTATGTTATCAGGTCATTAATATACCTTCTGGTGTTTATGACCCAAAGATTGATCAAGGATTGTTTATTACAGTAGAATTGTGCAGTAGTGAAAACCTGCAGCATAAGATGACTATGGAGTAGTTAGGATTGTCGCATACAGGTGAAATGTTCTTGGGTCAGGAATTTCCGTATAAAATGATAACCAGGGGCATATTATGTTAAATATTGATTATATGAATGCACTTTCTTATTAGCTTGAATTGCTGAACATAACAGGCTCAATCAAGCATATTTTTCTGCGAGATGCCTAGCTGCTGGATGTTCATTCGTTGCATGATGTGTTCGTATTTTGATGTAAAAACTTACATATGCCATAGATATTTTGTAGATATAAAATTTAATTTGTGATTGGCAGTAATCTTTTGCTGGCCAATTGACATACGAACATCCATAAATATATACTATTGAATTGAGTCATGTCTAAATGTGCAGTCTGGATTGATAGAATGACTACCCATCATGCCACATTATCTTTGATGGAGCGATTTAGGGAGGGACGCCCTCTTCCAGCAGTGCTACCAAGCAATGTTATGTTTGATTTATCCAATATTTTTCAACCTGCAAATAATTACTCCAATGCTGGCAATGTAGCCTGGAACTTCGCCTATGTCTTACATGGCCGGTCCCAAGCCCGGATAAAGGAGGAGGGGGAGGGCTTCAGGTAGTCGACAACCGGCACTCCATGATCACGTCGAATCCTTATGAAAATGAATCCAGAACAAAATCGCGCTAAAGCTAGGGCGTCACCCGTAAGTGGCGCGCTGTGTGGCCCGAGCACAGTGATAAGTGAGCAAGGGTCGCTGTATCTCCATCGGCACCCGGATGCAGTGTTAAATGAGCAAGGGGGCCATAGAAACTTCTTTTCGAACGACTCCACTCAAAGTTGTTTGGGAGCATATGCTCCTATCAACTTTACCCGGGACACACAAAAGAAGTACTTTGATCCTATTAGACGGGGGAGGGTGAAGAAGCTAGGACAGAAGGGTAGAGTTCAAGAGAGCAAAATGCGTTTAGGAACGTGGAATATAGGAACCTTAACGGGAAAATCTATGGAAGTAGTGGAAGTTATGGTGAGGAGAAGGATAAATATTATGTGCCTACAAGAAACTAAGTGGGTTGGTAGTAAGGCAAAGGATCTAGAAAACTCAGGGTTTAAACTTTGGTATTCGGGCACAAATAGAACGAGAAACGGTGTTGGCATCATCGTGGACAAGACCTTGGTACAAGATGTTGTAGATGTCAAGAGGGTAGGAGATAGAATCATGGCAATCAAGATTGTAATAGGACAAGAACTTATCAATGTGATTAGTGCGTACGCACCTCAAGTAGGGTTGGATACGAGTTCGAAGGAGAAATTTTGGGAAGATCTTGGAGACTTGGTGCAAGGAATTGCTCAGACGGAGAAGTTATTTATAGGAGGAGATTTAAATGGACACGTGGGCAGGGAGACAGGCAACTATGGAGGTTTTCATGGTGGCCATGGTTTTGGGGAGAGAAACGAGGATGGGGAAGCTATCTTGGATTTTGCAATGGCATATGATCTTTTCTTAGCCAACACCTTCTTTAAGAAGAGAGAAGAACATGTGATCACCTACAAGAGTGGGTCGTCAAAAACACAAATAGATTTTCTTCTAATAAGGAAAGGGGATCGTATAACTTGTAAGGATTGCAAAGTTATACCAGGAGAGAGCGTGGCTAATCAACATCGCTTGTTGGTGATGGATGTACATATCAAAAGAGTAAGACAAAAGAACAAGACATGGAAGTGCCCAAGGACTAGATGGTGGAATCTAAAAGAAGAAAAACAAGCCATTTTCAAAGAGAAGGTAATCACCCAATGTGTGTGGGATAGAGAGGGGGAAGCTAGCCAAATGTGGGATTCCATGGCTAGTTGTATCCGAAAAGTAGCAAAAGAGGTATTAGGAGAGTCCAAGGGCTTTGCCCCACACCAAAAGGAATCTTGGTGGTGGAATGAGGAGGTACAAACAAAGGTGAAGGCTAAGAAGGAATGTTGTAAAGCCTTATACAAGGAAATGATCGATGAAAATGGTGAAAGGTATAGAAAAGCGAAGCAAGAGGCGAAGAAAGCTGTCAGAGAAGCTAAGTTAGCGGCTTACGACGATATGTATAAACGACTAGATACCAAAGAAGGAGAGTTGGATATCTATAAACTATCTAGAGCAAGGGAAAAGAAGACAAGAGACCTAAACCAAGTGCGGTGTATCAAGGATGAGGATGGAAAGGTTCTTGCTACAGAGAACGCGGTTAAAGACAGATGGAGAGGTTATTTTCATAATCTTTTCAATGAAGGACATGAAATGAGTGCTTCTTTAGGGGAGTTGAGTAACTCAGAAGAGTGTAAAAACTACTCTTTTTATCGTCGAATCCGGAAGGAAGAAGTGGTTGTAGCTTTGAAGAAGATGAAGCATAAAAAAGCAATAGGCCCAGACGATATACCAATCGAAGTGTGGAAACCTTTGGGAGAGACAGGTATAACATGGCTCACTGACCTTTTCAATAGGATTTTGAAAACGAAGAAGATGCCAAATGAGTGGCGAACGAGCACTTTGGTGCCTATCTACAAGAATAAGGGCGACGTACAAAATTGCATGAACTATAGGGGTATTAAGCTAATGAGTCATACAATGAAGCTCTGGGAGAGAGTCATTGAGCATAGATTGAGGCAAGAGACACGGGTTTCGGACAACCAATTCGGGTTCATGCCAGGGCGCTCAACCATGGAGGCAATCTATCTCTTACGAAGATTGATGGAAAGATATAGAGATGGGAAAAAGGATTTACACATGGTCTTTATAGATTTGGAAAAAGCGTATGATAGGGTCCCAAGAGACATTCTTTGGAGGATTTTAGAGAAGAAAGGAGTACGAGTAGCATATATCCAAGCTATAAAGGATATGTATGAAGGAGCAAAGACTGCCGTAAGAACTCATGAAGGACAAACCGAAAGCTTTCCCATAACTGTAGGATTACATCAAGGCTCATCCTTAAGTCCTTACCTTTTTGCGTTGGTAATGGATGAGTTAACAGGACATATTCAAGATGATATTCCTTGGTGTATGCTTTTCGTAGACGATATAGTGTTGATAGATGAAACTCAGGAAGGGGTAAATGCAAAGCTTAACCTTTGGAGAGAAGTGTTAGAATCTAAAGGTCTTCGCCTAAGCCGATCAAAGACAGAATATATGGAGTGCAAGTTCAGTGCAAATGGAGGCCAAAACGAGTTAGGGGTGAGGATCGGAGATCAAGAAATACCAAAGAGCGACCGTTTTCGTTACCTAGGATCTATCTTGCAAAAGAACGGAGAATTAGATGGAGATCTCAACCATAGAATACAAGCTGGATGGATGAAGTGGAAGAGTGCATCCGACGTGTTGTGTGACCGCCGTATGCCATTGAAGCTCAAGGGAAAATTTTATAGGATGACAATAAGGCCGGCGATGCTGTATGGCACAGAATGTTGGGCGGTGAAGCATCAACACGTACACAAAATGGGTGTAGCGGAGATGAGGATGCTTTGTTGGATGTGTGGGCACACGAGAAATGATAATATTAGGAATGAGGATATCTGGGGTAAAGTAGGAGTAGCCGAAATTGAAGGAAAGATGAGAGAAAATCGGTTACGGTGGTTTGGACATGTGCAAAGAAGGCCTACTGACGCTCCGATTAGAAGATGTGATTATGGGACAGAGGTTCAGGGCCGAAGGGGTAGAGGAAGACCTAGGAAAACTTTGGAAAAGACTCTAAGAAAAGACTTAGAGTACTTGGATCTAACGAAGGACATGACACAAGATCGAGCACAATGGCGTTCTAAGATTCATATAGCCGATCCCACTCAGTGACTTGGATTTTCCAAGTCTCCAACCGAGAAGTTCTCCTCACTCGGGAAATTAAGGGAACACTACCCCAACCTACATGCTCCACTCAGAAAGCTTCAACATACAAGCTTCAACAAAAGAAAATTAAAAGAACTTAGCGAAGAAGGCTTTGGTGTATTTAACACAATACGTTGAAATGAAGGAAAGCTTATTTATTGATATCCCCGATAAGCTAAAAATATGTACATATACATGAGTCAAAATAAACACACAAGAGGGAGCCTTCACAAAGGTTGCTTAGGAGAAGTCTCAGCAGTCGGTTGAGCCCCAGAAAGAGAAGGCACCGGAGGGGAATCATTTGGAGCCTCAGTACTGGACAGAACCCTAGAAGGAGGAGGCATCAGAGGTTGATCATTTGGAGCTTCATTACGCGGTACAGCCCCAGAAGACGAAGGCAATAAATGCCTTTGGAACAAACCCACAAATCTCTGATGATCAAGTAAAACCTGACCATCAGTTTCCTTCATCTGGTCAAGCTTCCTCTTCATGTTTGTAGCATAGTCATGTGCGAGCCGGTGCAACTGTTTATTGTCATGCTTGAGCCCTCTAATCTCCTGTTTGAGACTCATCACTTCAGCCGCCAATGATTCAACTTGGCGGGTTCGAGCAAATAGGCGTTGGGCCATATTAGACACAGAACCTGCACACTGAACACTGAGAGCCAGCGAATCCTTAACAGCTAACTCATCAGACCGTTTGGAAAGTAGTCTGTTATCTTTGGGAGTGAGAAGGTTCCTGGCCACCACCGTAGCGGTCATATCATTCTTCATCACGGAATCCCCAACGGTAAGAGGACCAGTAGGGGAGACGAAGGATGGGCGCCATATGTTGTCTGGAGAAGGCGGGGCTGCCTCCTCAACAAGGTTCAAGTCAAAACGACGGTCGGAGGGGCCAGACATTTTCAAAGGTGTTGAAGAGAGAAGAGGTCAGACAAATCAAGATCTTAGAAGTGCAAGAATGAAGTTTCTACTGGTGGAGATTCAAGTGTGCTTTGGAACTTAATGCCAGCCCCTATAAAAATCTGCACTCGACGGAGCTTCAGAAATCGAAGAGGCGCCTGCTCAGAAATCGAAGAGGCGTTTGCTTTCTCAAAAGCTGGGTTGCTTAGAGATCACGAGGGTTGATCTCAGAAATCGAAGAGGCGTTTGCTTTCTCAAAAGTTGGGCTGCTCAAAGACCACGAAGGCCGATCTCAGAAATCGAAGAGGCGCTCGCTTTCTCAAAAGCTGGGCTCCCCAGAGACCACGAGGGCCGATCTCAGAAATCGAAGAGGCACCTACTTTTCCAGCCTTTTCCAGCCTTGTCAGCACCTGTCACACGCACTCAGCTTTGCGGAAATTATGGGCATTCTGTCAAAGACTTCTGGGGAAGTAGAAAACACATGAATCTTACCGTTCAATCACCCACTTCCCACACGCAACACTAGCTCATGGGTACCACAGATAACTTTGCCAAAGTTCTCTGCCAAAGTTGAGCACGTGAAGCTTGCAGCTCCCACTACATCGCTCTGACCAAGAAGGGTAAAAGAATAGCAAAGAAACAGCACTAACAAAGTTTAGACCCATATATTTTGAAGGTCTAGCTACCATATTATTACCCACAGGGGTAAAGGAACAGTACCACTGCTGGATAATTGGAAAGTCCCTGTGTGTCAACCTCTGTGCTTCGTGGCAAGGTAGACTAGCAAAGATGCCCAACCTTTGCTCACATTCGAGAAAACACTCCCAATAAGATTGCTTGCTCCAAAATCGAAGAGGCACCGTCCTCCGAATCTCGAGAGCCAGACTCCCAACATGACTACTTTCTTAAAAATCGAAGAGAGGGTAAAGGAACAGTACCATTGCTGGATAATTGGAAAGTCCCTGTGTGTCAAACTCTGTGCTTCGTGGCAAGGTAGACTAGCAAACATGACCAACCTTTACTCACATTCGAGAAAACACTCCCAACAAGATTGCTTGCTCCAAAATCGAAGAGGCACCGCCCTCCGAATCTTGAGAGCCAGACTCCCAACATGATTACTTTCTCAAAAATCGAAGAGACACTGCTCCCCGAATCTCGAGAGCCAGACCCCCAGCATGATTGCTTTCTCAAAAATCGATGAGGCATCGTTCTCCGAATCAATCGAAGAGGCGCCCGCTTTCTCAAAAGCTGGGCTGCTCAGAGACCACGAGGGCCGATCTCAGAAATCGAAGAGGCACCTACTTTTCTAGCCTTGTTAGCACCTGTCACACGCACACTCAGCTTTGCAGAAATTATGGGCATTCTGTCGAAGACTTCTGGTGAAGTAGAAAGCACATTAATCTTACTGTTCAATCACCCACTTCCCACACGCAACAATAGCTCATGGGTACCACAAATAACTTTGCCAAAGTTCTCTGCCAAAGTTGAGCACGTGAAGCTTGCAGCTCCCACTACATCGCTCTGACCAAGAAAGGTAAAAGAATAGCAAAGAAACAGCACTAACAAAAGTTTAGACACATAAATTTTGAAGGTCTAGCTACCATATTATTACCCACAAGGGTAAAGGAACAGTACCACTGCTAGATAATTGGAAAGTCCCTGTGTGTCAACCTCTGTGCTTCGTGGCAAGGTAGACTAGCAAACATGCCCAACCTTTACTCACATTCGAGAAAACACTCCCAACAAGATTGCTTGCTCCAAAATCGAAGAGGCACCGTCCTCCAAATCTCGAGAGCCAGACTCCCAACATGACTACTTTCTCAAAATCGAAGAGAGGGTAAAGGAACAGTACCATTGCTGGATAATTGGAAAGTGCCTGTGTGTCAACCTTTGTGCTTCGTGGCAAGGTAGACTAGCGAACATGCTCAACCTTTACTCACATTCGAGACAACACTCCCAACAAGATTGCTTGCTCCAAAATCGAAGAGGCACCGCCCTCCGAATCTCGAGAGCCAGACTCCCAACATGATTACTCCCTCAAAAATCGAAGAGACACTGTTCTCCGAATCTCGAGAGTCAGACCCCCAGCATGATTGCTTTCTCAAAAATCGAAGAGGCATCGTTCTCCGAATCTCGAGAGCTAGATACCACAGACCACTTTTTCAAAGTGCTCTGACAGAGTTAAAACATGTGAAACTGGCAGCTCCCACTCCTGTGCTAGGACCAAGCAGGGTAAAGGAATAGTATTACTACTTGTTGTTAGGGATACTCCTATATATGTCGACCTCCATCCCCAACGGACAGGCAGACCTGCAAAAATGCTCGACCCTTCATCATATCTGAGAGGGCACTCCCAACGAAGCCTTTCGAAATATTCAGCTTTCTTTCCCCCCGATAATACCTCTGTAAACAAGCTATACTAGAGCAAGAATATCTCATATCATCAGGGTTAAAAGCAAGAGTATCCCATATCATGCTTTTTCCCTGTCTTTTCTTTTGGCCTTGTTTTTACGTGCAAGACAAGGAGAAAGAGAGCAATCAGTCAGCACTTGGAATCAAGCTTCCAGCCAGGAACTGACTGCCTGGAACCCCTTACCTGATTACTTACCTGGCATTGCTCTCGAGTACTCATCTTCAACATCTTATGTTTCCAGGGAAGATTCCGCATCTGCTTGAGGAACAGATAGGGCAAGTGCGAAGGATACAAGGAAGCATGTGGAGACAAGCGTAACAGCACACGTGCCGATACATCCATTACTCTGTCAAAAGCAAAAGTATCCCATATCAGCAGGGTGGAACGTACTCTAGATTTGATGGACTTGTTTTGACCCTCAAATTCTTCAGTCGGCCTTATACTCTGGAGGAAACCAGAAAACCCTCCAGCTCAGTTCAAGAATAAGCCTATGGAAAGTTACTTCTTCAAAAGCAAAAGTATCTCATATCATCTCTTCTCATTTTTCTTCTCTTTATCCTTCATGCTGCTGCAAGATGGGGAGAAGGTGAACAATCAGTCGGAGCTCTGATTGCTTACCTTGTCTGTCACCTCTTTCAGCAGACCCCCTAGCTCGGCGACTTGGGGGACTCCTACTACATGGTTTGTATCGCGCTTGACCAAGCCTGAAACTACAAGTAAGCCTCAAGTGAAATTGATACATTACCTTGTGCATCTCCACCAGTTAAAGATACCACCCCTGGATGGAGGAAGAGTACTTCCAGAGAAGCTGCCACATCTACCTATGAGACAGATAAGGCAAGTCAAGACGACACCACACTCCGATACTTAGAAGTTTCGTGATTACGAGATCATTCTCCCACAATATTTCCTAATGTCATTTGTACTAAATCATTCACTTGTACTCACTAAAGGAGAGCTTGAACCTATGTACTTGTGTAAACCCTTCACAATTAATGAGAACTCTTCTATTCCGTGGACGTAGCCAATCTGGGTGAACCACGTACATCTTGTGTTTGCTTTCCTATCTCTATCCATTTATATACTTATCCACACTAATGACCGGAGCAATCTAGCGAAGATCACAAAAAGCGACCGTTTTCGTTACCTAGGATCTATCTTGCAAGAGAATGGAGAATTAGATGGAGATCTCAACCATAGAATACGAGCTGGATGGAAAAAGTGCATCCGGCGTGTTGTGTGACCGTCGTAGGCCACTGAAGCTCAAGGGAAAATTTTATAGGACGGCAATAAGGCCAGCGATGTTGTATGGCACAGAATGTTGGATGGTGAAGCATCAACACGTACACAAAATGGGTGTAGCGGAGATGAGGATGCTTCGTGGGATGTGTGGGCACACGAGAAAGGATAAGATTGGGAATGAGGATATCCGAGGTAAAGTAGGAGTAGCCGAAATTGTAGGAAAGATGAGAGAAAATCGGCTCCGGTGATTTGGACATGTGCAAAGAAGGCCGACTGACGCTCCGGTTCGAAGATGTAACTACGGGACAGAGGTTCAGGGCCGAAGGGGTAGAGGAAGACCTAGGAAAACTTTGGAAGAGACTCTAAGAAAAGACTTAGAGTACTTGGATCTAACGGAGGACATGACACAAAACCGAGCGCAATGGCGTTCTAGGATTCATATAGCCGACCCCACTTAGTGGGAAAAGGCTTTGTTGTTGTTGCTGGCAATGTAGCCTGGAGACCTGCTTCTGGTATTCATCCATAAAACAAATCACTTTTATATTTAGAAACATGTCTTTCTTTGATGGAGAATAGTTTCTTATTTTTCACTTTAAAAGGCTTTCAACCACAGCAACTGATGCCTGGTCTTGGTGCTCGGCACATGGCACCCCCAGCTGGAGGAAGGCCACCGAAGACAGTTGCTCCTTCTCATGCTGAGGAAAAGCAGCAGGACAATTAGCGGAAACCCAGAGTACCAGAATTGGAGAAACATCTTGTGGATCAACTGAGTACAGAGGAGGTTAACTCACTGAACTCAAAGCTCAAAGAAGCAACTGAAGCTGATAAAAAGGTACTTAGAACTTTAATGTTTCCCCAATTTTCTCATCTTGAGCAGCAAAGTTATGTGTGCATGTTACTTCTTGGTAAGTGTCAAATCGTAACAAATATCCCAGAGACTTGGGGAAAGAAATCTTGGATGCTAGAGAGAAAATTGAATATTTCCGGTTCAAAATGCAGTTCAGCCATCGAACTTATAATATATCTTTTGTATTTCATTTCTTTTTGTATGCATCTCGCTTTTTCTTCATTCTTTTCTTCCCTTAGCTTGTAGCACGACATATAATTTTTCTCCTTAATTTTGGAATGTTCCTAGTCCTATTGAAGCAAAGAGCCCTATAGTTTTATCGTTGTTACAAGTTTGATGATTGTATTATTAAACTGGGGCTGTGCCTTTCTTTTTTCAGCCTTAATTTGCTGTAATTTTTTACCCTCTCTAATAAAATTTGTTTCGCTGATCATTGTTTGGTGCAAACAAGAACACTGAGTTTTGCCGGTGTTAGTCCAATCGGGCCATTCATATTGTTTGCTCATTGCAGTTCAGCCATTGAACAATCGCATATTTTTGTCGTGTTGAATGTTCAAACTATCGCGCTTGGTTGTGAGATTTTTACTTTGCCCTGGCATGGTGTGTTAATTAATGTCTATGTTTATGATATAAAGGTAAATCAAGTTTTAAAGATAACAAATAGGCTATTATACACTTGTGCATAACTAGCGCTTTATAATGTATAAAGAATAAACAATACCAAAATAATAAAAGCCTTGCCTAGTTGTTGTCTTATTTCTTGGTGAGACAAGTGAGCTATCAAAGTACAAATTTGCCTTAAAAAGTTTTTCCTAATCACTTTCATTTGCTTCAGACTCATCACTTGATCCACCACCTTTGTAATCATCATCTTGTCTTGTTTCTTCTACTTTTGGTCCCCTCGACATGATCACATGACCAATTTTGAATTTCTCAACATCTTCGGCATACAATGGGCATATACCACAGCTTTCCACCTTCATTCTCCTCGGGCAGAAGAAGATAACAGAGGCCTCTTTGGCAAGTTTGTAAACATCAGGGGAGCAGTTTTTTCCTACCTCTTCACTTCTAAAGGCCTCATTCCACACATGCACGTGATGTTGGCCGTTACTGAAGTCGATGTAACTGTTGTATTCAGAAGTGAACAGTTCATGGTTTTCACCCATGAATTTGACAATGAAATTAGCTCTTACCCTCCAGGTTCCAAACCCCACCTCTGCAATCTCTGAAAGAACAACAGAGAGAGCGAAACCAAATAAACCTGTTCGAAACCATTCTGGACAAAGCTCGATGTCTACTAAAGATCCCTCATTTTGATAGCTGAACCAATTTGGAATTTCTTTTCCTGGACATGCAATGTTAATCTGAGGCCAGGGATTACAAGGCAACCAATAGTCCTCTAATGGCGCAACAGTTGCCATTCGCATAATTGTAATCTGTGCTTCATCCATTATGTTGCTTCCTGAATTATTATCCAATTTTGGGCAATTAGTAAAAACTTTGAAACAATAATTAGGTTTATCCCAACCTTGTGCGAGTGCTGTCCTTGAACTTGACACTATCTTCAGCGACGTGCTGTTTGAAGCTTTAACATTGCATAGCACTGGGAGCTCTGGTATAGATTGAAGCCACTTGCAGTTGATTAAGTCGAGTATAGACAACCGAGAAGCTTGTTTGATGCTTGCTGGTATTTCCAATATACCGCTGTTGCTGAGATCTAGTTCTTCTAAAGAGAAAAAACCAACAGAGCAGGAAGGCAATTTTTCAAGTCTCCGACAGTCATTAAAGTTGAGACGTTTAAGATTGGTTAAACTGTAGATACTTGTTGGGACATCCTTAAGTAGATAGCAGCGACTAAGGTTTAAATCTTGAAGCCCATTTAGATTTCCAATAGACGAAGGAAGCATTTCGACAGCTGTCTCTTCCAAACAAAGAGACACCAAATGTTCCATTGGCTTCAAGATTTCAGGGAATTTGGAAAATCTATAGCAATTGGTGAGATAAAGACTCTCAAGATATTTCAACTTACAGATTGATGAGGGTAGCTCTCTAACTGGTGTTTGAATTAAACTTAAGGACTTCAAATGTTCCATTGGCTCCAAAATCTCTGGGAAGTTTTCAAATTTAGAGCACGAACAGAGATCGAGTTTCTCAAGATTTTTCAACTTACAGATTGATGAGGGTAGCTCTGTAACTGCTGTTTGACTTAAACTTAAGGACTTCAAATGTTCCATTGGCTCCAAAATCTCTGGAAAGTTTTCAAATTTAGAGCACCTATGGAGATCGAGATTTTTCAACTTACACCTGCTGCTTGGAAGTTTCTTAAGGTCTTCGCATTGCCTTAAATTCAAGTAAGAAATATTTTCGTTACACCAAACTGATTCAGGCAACTCCTTTATACCACTGCCTTCTAAATTTAAGTATTGAATATTTCCTGGCATCTCTGGAAGATACTTGAGACTGTAGCAGAATCCAAGATCAAGATGAGTAAGCTTGTCAAGATGTTGAAAATACGAAGGAATTTCAACCAAACTTCGACAGTGCCCGAGATTTATCTCCACAATTTTTAGACTTCTAGAGAGATTTGGAACTTCAGTTAGATTTGAACAGCCCCGGAGATCAATCACTTGTAAGTTGACAAGTATCTGCAACAAATGAAATAGAAATATAAAGAATTAATATAATTTCTACACTTGATTTTATACAAGAATTAAAATAGGCATATAATATAATATACCTGCTCTTCTTTCCAAAGCTCCTTAGTAACTCTGCTATATTGCATATGAAGCTCAACTAGATTTCTCGGACAAAAATTTGACGGCAAAGATTCCAGTAGATATCCCCACCAGTCAAGATAATGAAGAGAATCGGGAAGGTCTAGAGAAGTGGAGAATGTGTAGCCACCATCCACAATTAACATTATTAGGTTAGACATCTGTGTGAAGTCTGCACATTTTAATGGTCGCTCTTGAAGATTATGCCAATCAACCTCTATAACTTCAACATTTGGAGTTTCCTGAGAATAAGAAGAAAGTTTAAATGTGAATATAAACATATTAAAATGTAACGCACATTTGGAACAAAGAGTATTTGTGATGGTAATCATGTACAAGTGTCTTAATCTAGTCAAATATCCAACATAATTGTATCCTCCTCTACTTGTCTAAATAAACAAACATTTGTTCATATTCCAAACACTTCCTAACACAATAAATATTCAATCAAATTCATCTTTTAACATTCTCACTTCTTTATTATAAATTAGTTTTACTTTGTTCTGTTATCATCTCAAGTTTGTAATTTTTTTTTCTAAAAAAAAAAGGATGCATTTGGCTCTTACCGTGTTACTCTTCAATACACGATAGACATCCTCAGCATTGAACAACCTACTCCGTTTACCGGGATCATTCATACATTGTTCTTGAACAATTGTCTTTCCCATTTCTTGTAGCATATCGTGCATCTCTATGCTTTTCGATCCCCAACTTGGACCAATTGATATGAGACACCTATTAATGAGAATATCAATTCCGGTTTTCGGAAAGCGTCCACATGAAGCTAACCTTCGTTTTACCTCAACCACAGGCTCCCCTTTATAAAAACATGCTATATCCAGAAATATATCCTTCTCATTTTGTTCCAATCCATCATAACTTATTCTCAACATTTTCTGGATATCTTTGCTGGGAAATCGTTTCAATTTGTTGAATTCCTCTTCCCATTCTTCTTTGCTCTTGTAATTGAAGAACAAGGACCCCAGAACTATAAGAGCTAAAGGAACACGTCCAGCATAATGCAAGGCCTTTTCTACCAACTCCTTATAATCTGTTCTACGAGTACTGTTATCCTTGAAAGCACGCGAACAAAAGAGCTGAAGAGTGTCATCCGGTTGTAATCCCTCAACCTCGTAGATATTATCCCCTTCAACAGTTTGCCCAAGTGTGCCCCTATCTCTAGTTGTGATAATGATTCTACTTCCAGTGCCATACTGAAGACGATCGCCAGCTAAACGTTCCATTTGCATTGAACTACTCACATCATCAAGAACAATGAGGACCTTTGTACGACTGAGCCTTTCTTGAAAAGTTGATCCTATGGGCAAAAAAGCTTCTTCCTTTAATATCTCCTTAAAAAGTGTTTTTCCAAGTGATCTAGTCCACCTGCTTGTTCTGAGTTCTCCCTAACATTCTTTAGAAAACAAGAAGCTTCGAATTTAGAAGAGTGTCTGCGAAATACAGCCTCGGCAAGGGTGGTCTTGCCAATACCACCCATGCCCCAAATACCTACAGTGATGCAAGCGCCCGGTAAATGAATGCCTAACAGCGATTCAATCTGCTCGATGCGGCTTTCAATTCCAACAAAACCCTTTAAATCGCAGGATGATTCACGACACATTTTGGCCCAAATATGATCGACAACTTTCTGAATTAGATTTGCCTCCGTCTCCGTCCTGGAGTATAGACGTATATGATTAGGTAGAAAAGCAATAGTTAGTCTCAAATACGCTTTACCAAATCTTAGCACAAATCAAACTGTTAAAGAAAATTTATAACTTTAGACAAGTTAAAGAATGAGCTAGTTACCCGGATTTGTTTGAATAATCAAACCCAGATAGATTGGCTGCAGTCGTCAAAGCATCCCTCCACTTGTGCACCTTGTCGATACTGTTGTCGAAACGTTTTTCAAGTTGAGCAAATGCATCCGCATAACTCCCGTGCTGTTTTCGTACATCAGATGGATTGATGTGGTAGAATACGGGTATAACCATCTGGCCATATCTTTCCTTGCACTCGAGTATGTGCACGAGTTCATCTAAACACCATGTGGAAGAAGCATAGTTTTGTGAGAAAATGATCACCGAAATCGTGGATTTCTCGATTGCCTGTAGAAGGGCAGGTCCGATTTCTTCTCCACTCTGAAGTTTGTAATCGATGTAGGTTTCAATTTTCTTCTGAAGTAAGGCAGCATGTAGATGGCTGGTAATACCAAGGCGGGTGTCCTCGCCTCTGAAACTGATAAACACATCATACTTTTTTCGACGTGGGGGGTTATCAGCAGCGGATGATGAAGAAGAAGCAATGTCCATAACCTCTAGTTTTCAGAAACAGCAAAAAGATGTAGTTGCAGAGAGATTAATTGTTGATTAGAGAGAAATAATACTACGACGTTGCACCGAATTAAGAGGATGCAAGAGGGGGGGGAGAGAGACTAGTTCAGAATTTACTTGAATTGGCTTTTGACTACATGCACAAAATTTCAAAGGCTCGAAATCAACGAGTGAGAGATACGAAAGTGGAAAATTGGGCACATGATAGGACCTATTTTCTTTAAAAACACTATAATTTAAAGAAAGATATTCATATATTTGCAATCTTAATATGAACAACGTCATCTCAGCATGTAAAGCAACTAGTATTTGAAAACCATAAAATGAATAAGTGTAAACCTTTTCTCCTTGCTTTGCTCCCCTCACAATCAGTATCATCATCGTCACCTGATCGATTCCTGCAAATCAAGTTTTAGTTATGTTTCATACAGTCAAAAAACAAAAATCAGATTATGCATATACCAAAAAACACCACACAAAAAGGAAGAGCCCTATGCGAAAAAGGATGCAAAATCAACTTGAGACCTCTTTCTCCTGTTCTCTGCCTTGTTTTCTTTTTCCATTTGCTCTCTCTTTCAATCTTTTGTACTGAAGCTTTTTCAGAACCTGTGTTAAGAGAACCGTTGAATCCAAACGTCAAAAGGAAGACAATTGATAAAGATGCAAACAAAACAAAGTGACACCGGTGACAGGTCACCAGCCAAGAAATTAACAGCAGACATAACAAAAATTAATTAGCAATTTAAATGCCAGCATAACATAACACCTAAACTTATTAATTAAAAAGAAATGACAAAAAATACAGAAAGAGCCTTAAACAGTATCAATAAACGCTGACTAACCTCTGACAAGTTACCAATTTGACGAGGGCTTATTTGCTTTCTCCAGCTTCAAAATAATATCCAAAACAATTACTTTTTTGCATCATCAGCATCAGCAAGAGCAGCAGCGGATGAAGAAGAATACGAAGAAGAAGAGGCCAATATCCATAACCAACCTCTAGTTTTCAGATCCAGGAAGTAGTAGTTGCAGAGAGATTAATTGTGAATAGAGAGAAAGAGAGAGAGACTGGTTCAGAATTAAGGAGGATTCAGCAAAGCAAGCGAGAGAGAGAGTAGTTCAGAATTAAGGAGGATATAATGAAACGAGAGAGAGATAGAGAGAGAGAGAGAGAGGGAGACTAGTTCAGAATTTACTTAGAATTGGCTTTTGAGGAAAAGCAACGAGTAAGAAACGACCAGTTACAAAAGTATAAAGGGGGCACATGGGATGTGGCCCTCCCTTGCGCGTTATGCGTCCACGGTTTTGAATCGGGAATACTAGTACTAAATTTGTAAATTATATAATGTGTGATTACTATAAAATGAGCATGTTTATTAATATTTAAGTAATAATTCAATCTTAAATTTCTATGTCATTTAGTTTATAAATTTAATCTCTCTAGCATTACTCTTTTTCCAATTAGTTGGTCACCAATTTCTTCTAAGAATTTTCCAAGCACTTTCGTTCGAGGATATTTTAATAAGGTGTGTTATCCACACACCTCATTTTACTTCTCACACACCTCATGTTAATTTATGTATGTTGATCTTCTTCATTTCATCTGATTTGATGATCGAAAATTAAAAAGGTGTGTGAGAAGTAAAATGAGATGTATGGATATCACACCCCTTTAATAATTTTCACACAAAAAGTGCACTTCACACTACAAAATCTTGGAAGGCAGAGTAAAACTCTCCATAGCCTCTCTAGGCTCGAAAATGGTAAATAGTCGTGACTTGCCACCATTTGTCCATTTAAAAAAAAAAAAAATATATATATATATATATATATATATATATATATATAGTTGTTGATTGAATAAGATTTGGTATCTGACCTTCCAAGCACAGGTGACAGATCAAGTCATTTGACTATGAATGATTTTATGAATGAAAAATCATTAAGTCTCAGAGTCATTTAGTTTGATATCAGCATAATGTATTACAAACTCATTAAAACTATCAATGTCATCACCATGCTATGATAAGAATCAAACTAAACATGTGAAACCCCACCCCCAAATTTTATGAAATTCCACATTTTACTTAAAGGTTTTCAAATTTTTACATTTCAGTCCCTCACTTCCTACCCAATCAGGATCCTCTTTTTAGATTTCCTCTCCTCTCATTGCTTGCCATGAGGCAGCCCACTAACTCCTCCCTATCACTCTTCCCTCGAGTTCACTCTCTTTCTCAGCTCACTCTTCTCTCACTTTCACACTCTTTCCCTCTCTCTTCCTAATCGAACCCACACCCACACACACCCATAAGGACACCCCCGACGATGACACACCATCGCCACCACCCTCGTGACTTTGTGTCCCTCTCTCCGCTTGGACATTCTTGTAATAGCACATTCCGCTTGTATTCTGAATTAGATGTATGCTTTGAACATGTCATGCATTATCACTATGCTTTCATTGTAGGCAGTTGAATATTATTATATTATTTTAAGTAGTTTGAACGAAATTTATATGCATGTTTCATATGTTCTCAGCATTTGCATTCATAAATGGCTTGCATCACCCTCAGGTGTCGGCCATCACGTGACTATCCCGATGTCCCACGGACATCAGGATTGGGGCGTGTCAAAACAGGTCTTAATAATTATTCATTAATAATCAATGGGCTAGTTTGCCACTTCTATTTCTGAAGCTATCGAGAGGTCATAAGAGAGCCTGAAATTATGTGTCTTGTCCCAAGTAAACGAGTCATGATCCACCATCTCTCTCTATCCATCTAGGCACCAAACTAAGCAATAGACAGATAGAGGTAGAAATTGGGAATAGAAAGCAAGCAAGGGAGGAGAGAGTAGTTGCCCGCTGAGACTAGATCAGTTTGAGTTCAACAATTGTACTAGTTGACCTGACTTACAAAAAGGTTACAAAAGTTCTATATGCTCTGGACAATCAGACGGAGATGTCGAATAAAAAAAAACGGATAAATGAAATTTCCCAACTCAAGAACCTTACTTTCCCCGTATAAAAATTCAAAGCATTCCAACATATGAAGAAAGACAAAATAAGGGCACACCAACATCTGTTCATAACTTTCATTACAACCAATGTCTTAAATGTCAATAATATCGGCGATATTTCGTCGATATTATCGGTTTTTTGCTTTAGCGATATTTTAATAGGTATCCAAGGAGTTTTCGTCAAAATATCGCGATATTATCGATAATATCGCGATATTACCGATAATATCGTGAAATTTTGGATCTGTGCAAATCGGAGAAGAACGCCGGAGCTTCTACAGCTCCGGCCTACTGTAAAAGAGCACCCTAGACTCCGATCTAGGTATCAAAATTAAATAGAAGACGAGAGGAATGTTTTTATAACTTCTGTTTGCCGTGAAACGGTTGAAGGTATTCGGAAAGTTCGTCGACATTCACGGCCTCGCCGGAGCTGGGTGTGCCTTCCCCCGGGTCAATCTCCTTCTAAAACCTTGTTAAAAAAATCAGATAAAACTTAGTATATCTCGATTCTCAACCACACCACACAACATCCAAGATGAATTGAGGGCTTACCTAACCGGAGAAGGATCAAGAGAACTCGTCGGAGAGTTCCTGGGTTCCACTGTTCTAGCTACACCGAGAGAAAGGGAGAGAAAGACGAGGTTTAGCTTGTCTCTGTGAAGATGAGGGAAGAGAGAGTGCTGCCGACGAATTTCTGCAGCGCGTCTGTGAAGATGAAGGAGGAGACAGTGCAGAGAGAAACGTATCTGTGAAGATGATGGAGGAGACGGTGCGGGGAGAGAGAGAGAGAGAGAAAGAAAGAGAGAGAGACTTTAACATACCACCCAAGGTGGACGGGAGACTTAAACAAACAAAACCATGGGCTCTGATGGTTGTAACTTGTAATTATGAGGTGGACAGGTGACGTGAAAGAGGTGAGGTGCACCTATGATGGTTTTAACTTTTAATAATGAAGGCCATCCATTTATATTTTTAAAAGTTTAGGATATATTATATATATATATATATGTTATATAAATTATAAATTATAGGTTATTTAGATAATATTTTGTTTTTTTTACTAAGCAAGCAGATTATATTCGAACCCTCCCTTTGTCAACCATGCACCTGAGCCTTATCCAACTCGCTACAGATGTGTTTGTGATTGCATATTCAGCTTGTAATATTTATATGGTTGTTAAGATGTCTGCAAGGCTTGCAAGCTAATATTTATTATCTAGGATAAATTTCTATATTTTAAAAAACACCAAGGTGAAAATTTTGAACCTCATAGGAACTCTATGTGGTACTAAGTCACTCATGTATCTTACCATACAATGTATAAAGTGTAAAATATTGTACTAATTCATTATATATAAATGATTATGGTGTGTTTAAACTTCTTTCATTAATTACTACATATTTTCTACACTCACAATGTTTGCCAGTTCGCTATATAATCAACTTGATAATGTTAAATCCATCATGCAATGCATTTCCTTCCAATTTTTTGTGATAAACTAATAGATAATTGACTAAATAAACATCCTGCAAAGTTTCAATAAAAATTTCCAAGTTTTTCTTACAATTTCCGTGGTTTCCATATTATTTTTATCGATATCGATAATATCCCGATATTTCCGTATTTTCGGATTACCGATATTTCCGATATCATCGATATTTAATACATTGATTACAGCTGACAAGTCACAACTCACAAGTCATCCCTTACGCACTTTATGTACAAAGTTTTTTTTTTCTATCGTACTAGTTTAAGCTTTGATCAGCAAGCCGTCCAACGGAATTTAATCTTGACAAAGATAGCTAACCTACACCTGGTGAGTCACCGTAGCACTCAGTAACGTACCAAAATGTACACGACTCTTCAATTGAAGATAAAAGCAAACTAAAATATGTATAGCCCTTTGATAAAATGTATATGTATATTCTATATATGTGTGTGTGTGTGTAGGAGTGTGATATACAGGAAGTCAATGAACAATTGATGTGATATACAGGAAGTCAATGAACAATTGATGAGCCTGATAAAATTCTCTCTTTGTTGGCGAAATGTTTTGAAGTCGAGAAGACCTCATTGGTGAAGTTCGTAAGATAGCATTAATGCAAAAGTTCGCGACCGTTATTAAACGATCTAAGACAAATACATGTGTTGTTATTGGTTGCGATAGACGTGGGTATTATTGAGTCTCTAAAACTTCACTAGATGAAAGAAAGAGAAACTCAAGATCTCTGCTCGTAATTGTCCATTCGAAGTCAGGAGGCATCAAAAGAAACGTGAAGAATTTTGGAAACTAGAGATAAAAAGTTTGTTACATAACCATGAATTTTCGAATGACACGTGTGGACATGTAAGCCTGAAAAGTTGCCTGTTACTCAAAAAGAGGATACCAAAAGACAACTTTGTGAATTTCTTGATACTTCTATTCCCTCAATTCTTGAACCTAATGTTAAACCTCACAAAGGACATCTGGTAGGGTCCAAAAATAGAAAAGAATCAAGCTCTACAAAGTGTAGTCCTTTAAAGTTTGAAATAGTAGAGAAGACTTAGAAACGTTCTCGACAGATATGTCATTATTTATTGATTTGTCTTTTGATATAGTCATGATTATTTATATATATGTATAACACTTAATGTGCATAATGATTTGCCAAAAAAACTTTTTATTAATTATATATATACTAAAAAGAGGAAATGAACTAAAATATCGTTCATTCTACAGTGTTCTCCCTTATTTGCCCTCGCACTTTAACACTAATTCCGATTGTGTCCCTGCTGCATTTTATTTTTTTATTTTCTTGTTCTTCTTTCTCCGTTCTCTATTTCCTCTAGCTCGATGCTCTCCGCCAGAGTCTCTGGCTTCTCTCATTCTCTCTCTAAAATACCCACCCTCTAAAACTCCTTCTCACCTCTCCTCCTCCGAGCCACTTTCTCTATCTAGAACTCACTCGCCACTGCCTTCTCTCTGATGGTTCAATAGGCCGGCGACGACTTCTACGATTTCGGCGACGGCCAGTCTCGAGGTTGGTCTTAACCAACTCCTCACAAGGTCAGGCACATTCTACACCTATTGCATCTGAAGATCTGCCTCAAATTTGCGATTATCAGTTCAAATCCTAACTGCTGCGTTTTCCGACGAATTTACAGAGGCGGCGAGCTCAATTCCGGCCAGGTTCTGTCAAATTAGGTGGTGATAGGCCACTCGAGGCTTGAACCAGAGGAGGAGAGGAGTAGTTGTTTTCATGGAAGGAATAGAGCAGCAGCAGCGGAGGAGGAGTATGCAGAGGCAAACGTGGAGGAGTAGTTGGGGGTCATCAATTAGAAATGTACTGTTCCAACTAACACATAACCATTTGTTAATTGAACCACTGATACGACAGGCTTTGTTTTTGAGTTTCAATTTGTTGATTATTGCAGGACGATAGGTAGAGAGTGGCACTTTTCTTCATCAGTTGCATTCCAAGCATTACTTTGGGAGAGGTATAGAGTCTGTATACTTAACTTTTTATATTTCAATGTACAAATACTTCCCAATGGAACCGCAAAATTGGTAACAAACACCTTGACTGCTGCATGGCATACGAAACCAACTATGCTCATACATATTCATGGGTTTCTTATAAAGCATTAAACTACGGATTGCTCCTTTGCTACTTGAACACATATTCGCTTTATAAAGATCATGTCTGTGAAAAATCAATTTAAATGTATGTGATAGTGACTGTCTTAAACTGATATGCTCATATACATCAGTAATTCGTATTATGTGGGACAGCTTGAATCCATCTTTTCTTTGTTTGACTTGCTAATTTTTCTTTATTTTTCAATTGCATATAGTGCAATTCACTCTGTTTTAAATTAAGTGGTATATTGAGGTAATTTTGAGAGGAAATATATAAAGCACTCTCTTTGTATTAGTGTGGGTGTATGGTATGTATGGCATCGGATTAAACCTTGAATATTACCAAAAGTTGCTCTACTTCTATCCCCATCGTGTTTTATGTTGAGCTTCTGCAGATACTTTGTTAATTAAAGCAATCACTCTTTATGCATTGCTGTCACCAGTTTCAACGAAATAATTTATGACAAGTTCTCCTTCCGTTTCAGGTTTGTTCCAGACCTGATTTCGTATGCTCGGAGTAATGAACTGAGGATCTTTATTAATCTCGGCATGCTTAACTATTTTGGTACTATGCATGTATATCTATAGATGTAATATGATTATAAGAATATAAACTTTGTAATTTTACTTGCTTCTTGATTATAAGAATATAAACTTTGTTTATTGGTGTTCTAGACAAACACAGCAGTACTGCGCCTACGCTTGAGAGACCTTTGATTGATTTCAGACGTTAGACTTTGTCCATATTGAAATTATCTTTTGAACACTGAGCAACCAATCTTTTGATAACAAAGAACTTAGCTATAAAATCTAACTTCTATAACCTCTGTTTTCTATTGTATATTTTCACAATATTTTAAACACCTGCAGCATCACGTGGGTCTTTTTGCTAGTAATAGCTTAGATGTGTAAAGAATACGTGAAGATCCACATTTGCCATAGTTATCTTGGCTTCCCTTGGAAACTCTTTTCCATGAAAAATCCATTCCATCACACATACCACAGGATTCATGCTCAACTTCAATATCTATGTATTAATAACTTTCATTTTACGTGCACGTGAACAACTGTTCTTAGCATTTGCAAATAAGAAGATGCAACTATGCATACCAAAAAATAGTTGAGAGCACATAAAATTGGCATGTACTTGATAAAATTCGAGAAATTCACCGGAGTTGCACGCTTCAATGTAGAGTAGCTAGTGACATACGCCAAACCAACATATACAGTTACAAAATCATGGAAACAATACAAGGTTGTAGCTCCAATTAAGAATGCATTACATTATGTGTCAATGTTTACTTATTACATCAATTCTATGGTTTTGGCCAAGAGATTCCTAATGTTTTATTTAATAGATCTTTCCATGCACATCAAGTAATACAACAAGTTTCAGGGACTAATTAAATAGTGAAAATGAGGCGATCACAAAAGGGAACAACTTACTTCTGATAATAAGAGACTAAAGTCTAATCAGAATGCATATAGGAAAAAAAACATTTCCAGGCCGTATGCTTGCGGTGATGCTACTTCCAAGACAGAACGTTGAAGCATAGGATTGGACTGAGCAACTGCAGAACTGATGTTTTTGCCGTATGACATTCCTGTTGCTGCACCAATAAAAAGTGATGGAGCATAGTAGCCTCCAACTAATCCAGAGGCTCGACACAATGAGGTTGCACCTATCTTGACCACCACCAACTGAAGCAACAAATCAGCTGAGAGGCCTTTCTCCAGTGGTCGAGATTCTAGCAAAATGTCAAC
This sequence comes from Malus sylvestris, assembly GCF_916048215.2. NCBI lineage: Eukaryota > Viridiplantae > Streptophyta > Magnoliopsida > Rosales > Rosaceae > Malus > Malus sylvestris. The sequence goes on from NC_062264.1 coordinate 26,991,265, forward strand.
ACTCTCGAAACCCCGATAAAGAATTTCAGGATATGCCAATGCCATCAGCCCGATAGCCAAGCCACCCACGATAAGCAAGCACGAAAAAACCAAAGCAAAAATAGGCAATGAGTGACGGAAGTTGAGGTTCCACCCCAAATTGGAAGTGGGAGAGTAGCCCGACCCTTTGTAAGTCTATGCAAGGTTCCTTGACTTTCCGACCTGGGACAGTTTTTCACATCCTCCCGTGCCTTGTCACATGTTCCAGCACTCAAGCCAAACAGATAGACAACACACATTCCTATGTGAGACAATTCTTTAACATCCTCACAATGAATAACAAAAAAACAAAAACATGTAAAGATCACTAGCAGACTACAATGCTAATGTATCTCATGAACATTTACAAAAACAAAAACATGTAAAGATCACTAGTAGACTACAATGCTAATGTATCTCATGAACATTTACAATTTGTGTAAAATTTCAGATAAAAGATCAAAACTTTGCAAACAAGCAAGCAAGAAAAGCAAAAATGGACAATTTGTTTGGGTTAAAACCTAAACTAGGGCTGTGGAGCAAGAAGGCCCAGAATCGGGCCTAAAAGAAGAGAAGAACCAAGATGCCCAGCGACAAGCCCAAACCACCAAAGGAGTCTTTCTCAGCAAAATTCAAGTCACTTGGACCACTTGCCTACCTACTCAAAGATCAAGTGGAGTAGACCAGCCAGCTATCAGCCCATAAAGTACTTTACCATGGCAGTACAAGTAAAAAGTTGATGAGTCACTACCCTTCAAAGGCATTCGGGTAAGGACCAAGCTGCAGGCAGCTTCTCCAGTTGCTTATAAAAGGAGGAATAAAAGAAGAAAAAAGGACACTCAATCAACCAAACAAACAATCTTACAACTTGCCTCTTTCAGCCAAGCAAAGATCTCCAGAAAACTGAACATCTTCAGATTCTGCACCTTTTTTAGCTTTAGTCTCTCCGTAGAAAAGACAATTCTTGTCTAAGTAAAAAGCTCTGCTACCTTTTCCCTGGATTTGCTGTAGTATCGATTCCCTCCCTTAAAAGTTAGCTGCCATCACCCTCTTTTTGCATACAAACACTTTGTAATCACAAAGAAAGGAATCTGCAAGACGTGTAAACCTTGCCCGACAAGGTTAAATCTTGCCCGACCTTCTTTGTTTAGTCTTTCAATAAATAGATCTGATAATATAATGAATACCTCAATGTTCATTCAAGTCATTTTCAGTCAGTTTGTTGTTAGAAGGTTTATTAGTTCTTGGATATGATCTTCCCGAAGAACTGATGATCTAATCAGATCTAAGTCTTTCTTTTTCAAGCATACAAGATTGGTTACCTAAAAGTCCTTGGACTCAAGGCATAAAAAAGAACTTAATGTCGACTTAACCCATCCACGACAATCCCTTGATAAAGAGAGAAGTCCGAGTAACTTGAGGCGCAAGTAATCGACTTTCATATTTATTATGTTACAATCACGATGATACGCTTTAATTATTGAGTTTGGTCCTGAAAGTGAGCCTCAAGGCCTACACCTAAGGCCCCACAAAGGCACCTATCATGGCTAATTCAATCCTTCGAGCGCGAGTGATTAAGCTTAAATATCAGTTGTTCATCCTTGATAACAATAAGTGTCAAACAATATGCTAAGAGTACTGAGTTAGTTTGTGATCGCATGCCTCAAGGCCTACACCTAAGGCCCAACAAAGGCATCTTTCACAAACTAATTTAGTCTCTCGGGCACAAGCAAACAACTGAACATACTCATTTTACATCTGCCATGTTGAAGATGGCAGTGGCACGCCTGAACATCCAACATTGGTTTTTGATTGTGAGCCTTAAGGCCTACACCTAAGGCCCTACAAAGGCACCTTTCATAAACTAAATTTGTCCTCCTATTGCAGCCCGCCAACAAGCAGGAGCCCGACAGCCATACACGAACCAACATGTGCCAACTCCTTGGGGAGCTGTGTGCTCGAGCCAGGGACCCTTCCCAACGAAATTCTTGCCTGAACATAGTTTTGGCACGCCCGGTGGGACCTAAGGTTGTTTTGTATGCCAAAAAAGAGAAAAACTCAAGCTCTTAAGTTGAGTGCAAAGCATAGACCATCAAAAACCGTGCTGAAAATGACTGATAAACCAAAACATCTTCTTTCCCCAATAGGATCAGCAGTTTTGGAAAGCCCGACTTCACCTGAGAAATCGGGAGGAAAAATAACAAATGAAGACTTGCAGGCCACCATGGTGTAAGTATTAAAAAGCATGGAGAATCTTTCCCGATAAACTAGAGGGGAAGTGAGTAGACTCTGTACTTTAACAGGGCACCTACAAAGAAGGTTAGATCTGGAGTTTTCCACCCCAAGAGATAATCAATAAGCAGTGGCAAACAAAGCCACCCTTATCAGTGAACCAGTCTTTCCCTTAATTCCTTCATTTGAGGAAGAAAAATATAGGGAAAGAGGAATGAGGGATCTGAAGGAAGCCAACAAGTCATTCAAGCTGTTCTAAAAACAGAATCGCCTAGCTTCCCAGTGCTCTCAGTAAGTAGTAGGGGGCAGAATGAACAAGAAATGACCAAGTACGGGATGCCCCTGACTATGGGGGAGTCCAGCGGGAAGGAAGAATCTGCCAGTACAGACAAACCTCTTCCTTATAGACCACTCTCAATGGTCAATAAGGGAGGAGGAACCAATTGGAGGAAGCCTGAACCTAGGAAGGAAGCACTAAGGGGCAACGATAGAGGTCAAGCTGGTAATGATCGAAGCTCGAAGTGGGAAACTCCTCACAACTTCCAGAATAATATGGCTACCCAACAACTCAGGGAGGAGTTAGCTGAGTTAAGGAGGGTGGTAGCTCAAAATGTTCAGCCTCGGGCTCGCCCGATGTTCAGGGTAACTTACCAAAAACCCTATCTCGAGTACATCGATGAACAAAATCCATTCCCTCCCAACTTCAAGATGCCCGCATTCCCAACATTCAATGGAGAAGACGTCAGTGTATCCTCCAGAAATCACATTTTTGAGTTCTCCAACCACTGTGTGGCATATGAAGACAACCCCAACTACAAGTTAAGGTTGTTTGGGAACTCATTGGCCGAACTGGCCTCTCAGTGGTACTCTCTTCTACCTCCAAATTCTATTGCCAACTAGGGGCAAATGGAGATGGCTTTTCATGAACAGTTCTACAGAATAGAACCAGAAGTAACTATCAACGATCTAGTTGAGGTGAAACAGTACGATCATGAGTCCACAGAGGATTTTATGATGAGGTTCAAGAAGACGCGAATGAGGTGCCAGTTCCTTATCAACCAGGCTCAGCTCATCTCAATTACTCAGAGAGCCCTGAGATTGCCTCTGAGGGAGAAGTTCTATGATGTGCAGTTCAATGAATTGCAAGAACTGGTGATCGCTGCTACAAAATACGAGAAGATGTTGCTAGAGGAACAGCAGCTAAAACATTCCTCCAAAGCTCATCCTTTCTATAAAAACAAAGCTGCAATTCATCATATAGAGTTCGAGGAAGCGGATCTAGAGCAGATAGAGGGACGTGAGAGAGAGGAGATTGATGTATATGCAGCAGAGATGACTACGCCTTTCAAGCCATTAATAGTGAAAGGGCTGGTCCAACCTGTCAAGGACCAGAAGATCGTAATGAATGATGGGGGATTCGTCCCTATGAAACCTCCTAAATACCAAAGCTACTCATTTGATCTGGCCAAAGCCCCTGAAATTTACGAAGAGTTGGTGCGGGCAAAAGTAATTGTGCCCGATGGCACCAAAAATATGCCTAAACCAGAAGAGCTGAAGGGGAAGAAGTACTGCAAGTTACACTATACCTTCAACCATTCTATAACTAATTGTGTCCAATTTAGAGATTGGGTACAAGATCTTATAGTGAAGGGCAAGTTGCTGCTTGACAAACCCCAGGCCAACATGATGATCGATACAAATCCCTTCTTAGAAGCCCCAATCAACACGATCAATCTGACGGGGCCAAGAAGGAGTTTTCTCCATTCATTACTGAGAAGGAGGGGGATAAGGCCCGCACTGCCCTAACATCCTAACACCAGTAATGGTAAAGAAGAAGGGACCAAGCAATCAAAATTGGGTCCTTAAAAAGATTGTTGGTGTGAAAAGAAATAAGAAGGGGGCATATAGTTGCCCGAATAGAAAAGATGGTGTGAAAGCTTCAAAATAATACAAGAGGCAAAAGAAGTGAAATCAAAACATCATTTTCATTCCATGAGAAGAAGGGTTGTAATTTTGCTAGCTTATCAAATTCACATATTTACCCAGATTAATTATTCTGGAGTGATAAGTCTGCATAATTGTAAGAAGCCTATCAGGATCGGCCAAAACGGTATGGTTATTGACAAGTTGAGATTTGACATGCTCAAGCTCCGAATTTGCCTTTTTTACCTCCTCGACCTGATGCTGGAGCGTGCCAAAGAGGGTCTTTTGTTTAGCCTTCAGTATAGCAAGCTGTCCTTCCAGCTTTTGGATCTCAAAGGTCAACACCCCAATCTTTTGTTCCGTCAATGAGCCTTCGTCTATCGGCTGATGAATACAAGCAGAAGTGCTGGACTCTTTCTCCTGAAAACATCTCACTCGGTTGGCTTGCCTCTCAGCTTTCTGATGTTGATCTCGAAGGGCCCTCAGGTTCTCAAAAAATGAGATGAAGGGGTCATGCTGAGATTGTGATAATTGATCAGCCCTAAAGAGATCTTTCACAACCTTCTCAACATGGTGAAGAGCCTTAAGGCTGAAGGAAGATGTGAAGTCTTTCTCCACCCACTCTTGAAAGATTCGGCGTGACTCTTGGAAACTAGAGGACTCAGAAGTGCTCTTTGAAGATCGCAGCTTTGCTTTAAGCTGCCCGAATTCTTTGAAAAGCTCAGGCATAGCAGCATCTGAGGGGATAGGTGAAGAAAGAGGGGAGCGTACTCCAATTTCCAAATGAGCTTCAATCTCCTTAAGAGGTTCAGCAGGAGAATGAACCTGAGAAGAGGGAGTATCAATGACTATAAGGGCAATGGTGGTCTTGGCCTTCTTAGGCTGAGGAGCGGGTGTTCCTATAACTTCAGGAGCGGAAGAAGCCTGAGGAAGCTTTGTTTTACGCGCCAGACGAGGGGGAGAGTTGCCCGAAACTCCTCCAAGAGCTTGCTGAAAAGTTAAAGGGGGCAAAAATCAGCGTGAGGATTGCAACTCGGGATACAAAAGCTCAGAAAAAAAGGAATAAACATACTGCTTCTAGTGGGGTAACGTCACTATCACCACCAGAGGGGGAGGGAACCATGCCCGAACCTTCACCAGAAGCCTATAAAAACATCTGACATAGGTAACAAGTGTTTAAAAGTCAGGTTTTGAAGACAAAGAAAAAGAAGAAATTTTTTACCTGAACAGGGTCTTGAGAAGTAGGAGGAGGCACCTTTCCGACAATGGTGTGATCCGGAGACTCTTGCAGACTGATAAACTCTGGGACCACAGGAATTTCAAGAACTAAAGGTTCTTCGCCAAATGTTGTTGTTGTTGGTTGTTGTGGCTCATGTGTTGGGGATGGCTGGAAAGAGTAGAGACAAAGAGTGAATATGAGAAAAGCATAGTGAGAATTGGTGACAGGATAAATACTCACTGAAGCATTGTCCTCTTCTACAAAATGTAACACTACTCCTGTCTTTGGATCAAATTGAGAGGTCGGCGTTACCTCCAGGACAGGAGGAAGAGTTGAAGACTTTAGAGTAGGGTTTCGACCAGTAGAAGAAGCAGAAACCCCCGCCTAAACTTGCAAAGAAAAAGGGGTCAGTCATTCACTACCAAAAAGATAAAGCTTGTGTTTGGATTAAAACTTGAACTTTTGGCTCAAAGGGGAGTTGGCCTAAAAGGCAGCCTAAAAGGAAGAGGGACTCGAAGCCCGGCCGAAGCCCAGAAAGCAGAAAAGGCCTTTTCTGACTTGGTGCAGCTCATGTGAACCACTTGCTCACCTACCCAAAGGCCAAGTGGTATAGACCAACCAGCTAATCAGCCCATAAAGTACTTTATAGTGGCAGTACAAGTAAAATAGCTGATGAGTCACTACCCTTCAAGCTGTATTCGAGCAAGGTTACTGCTACAGGAAGCCAAGCCGAGTTGTCTATAAAAGAAGAAAGAGAAACCAGGAATAAAGACACTCAATCAATCAAACAAATACAAGCACAAACTCTGCTCAAAAGCCAGATTTGCCTTCAAACGAAGCTGTAGTCAGCCCAAGCCTTCATCCCTCTCGGGATAAACCTTCACTCAAGCCTTTGTAATAGCTCTGCTACCCTGTTCAACTCTTGCTGTAGTATCGATTTCTTTCTGTAAACTCATCTCCTTACCCCCTTTCCTAAGCTTTCAAACCCCTTGATAAAGCACAAAGATAGGAAGTTGCAAGACGATCAGCCTTGCCCGACCCTCTTTGTTTTTTATCTTTTCATTCATTAGCCTAGCAATATGTTGTATACTTCCAGTTGTATTCAAGTTATTTAGTAAGATGACTATTAAAAGACTCTCTCAGTGCTTGAATCCAATTTGAATATGTCTTCATAGTTCAAACCAGATCTAAGTTCTAAGCTCTCGGGCATGTAAGATTGATCATTTAAAAGTCTTTGGCCTCAAGGCATAAAAAAGAACCTATGTGGACTTAACCCATCCACGACAGTCTTTGATAAACAAGAAGTCCGAAGTTACTTAGGGCGCAAATAATCGACCTATTCATTAGTTTTATTTCTATTATATTATGATTATCATAGAACGTTTGAGTATGGAATGAATTCTAATAGGAAGCCTCAAGGCCTACATCTAAGGCCCCACAAAGGCACCTATTTGGATTCATTTTGCTCTTCGAGCTAGAACGTTTGAGTATAGAGTTAATTCTGATAGGAAGCCTCAAGGCCTACATCTAAGGCCCCACAAAGGCACCTATTTGGATTCATTATGTTCCTCGGGCTCGGGTAATCAGAAGTATGATGGTTATAAGATTCCTGAAATCAATGAAACAAACGTTATATGTTCGAGTATTGGTTTAGTTATTGACTGGAAGCCTCAAGGCCTACACCTAAGGCCCCACAAAGGCACCTGTCATAACTAACACGGTCTATCGGGCATATATACAACTAAAACTTGACATCCGTTTTACATCTGCCATGCTGAAGATGGTAGTGGCACGCCTGAGCACTTAAAAGTTAATCTTGATTGTGAGCCTCAAGGCCTAGACCTAAGGCCCCACAAAGGCACCTTTCAAAGTTAACTCTCTCATTCTTTTTCAGCTTTGCCCGACAAGCCTTGCCCGATAAGCCCGCCAGTGAAGCAGAAGCCCGACAGAAAGCATCAACAGGCACAAACCTCTCGGGGACCTGTGTGCTCGTCGGCCAGGAAACATCCCCGACGGAAATTCCTGCCACGAACAGCTTGTCCAAAGAGGATCAAGAATGAAGGATTGCACCTCAGAAAATTTAGCCCGAATGGGGGAAGCAGATGCCTCGCGGGCAGAGGGAAAGGAGACCTCAGACTGAGAAAATATTTCTTCCCTTGCGGTCTGAAACAAGCAATCAAAGTTAATATTAACAAAGGAATGAGAGACTTGCGGAGAAGATTTAGGGTGTGGTTCATACATCTAACTCCTTAAGAGTAGCAGCTCGGAAAGCCTCTGCTTCCTGGCGCATTTCAGTCCTCAATGGATCATCTGGAGAAACCATGGTTGGTTTTTTGGAAGCTCGAGGTCCTGATCTCGAAAGAAAAAGAAATGATTAGTCAATAAAGGAAGATTAAGAACAGATGAATGAGGGTACACAACTCACTAGAAGATTTCTGTTTTCTTCTGCCCACCTGAGGGGCTGGAACAGTAGAAGCAGAAGACTTTGAGGCCTTAAAAGTCTGAGCTCTAGTTCCTTTCCTAGTAGGGGCTGCTCGCTTAGGCCTCAAAGGCATTCGAGCAAGAGCCAAGCTGCAGGCAGCTTCTCCAGTTGCCTATAAAAGGAGGAATAAAAGAAGAAAAAAGGACACACAATCAACCAAACAAACAATCTTACAACTTGCCTCTTTCAGCTAAGCAAAGATCTCCAGAAAACTGAACATCTTCAGATTCTGCACCCTTTTTAGCTTTAGTCTCTCCGTAGAAAAGACAATTCTTGTCTAAGTAAAAAGCTCTGCTACCTTTTCCCTGGATTTGCTGTAGTATCGATTCCCTCCCTTAAAAGTTAGCTGCCATCACCCTCTTTTTGCATACAAACACTTTGTAATCACAAAGAAAGGAATCTGCAAGACGTGTAAACCTTGCCCGACAAGGTTAAATCTTGCCCGACCTTCTTTGTTTAGTCTTTCAATAAATAGATCTGATAATATAATGAATACCTCAATGTTCATTCAAGTCATTTTCAGTCAGTTTGTTGTTAGAAGGTTTATTAGTTCTTGGATATGATCTTCCCGAAGAACTGATGATCTAATCAGATCTAAGTCTTTCTTTTTCAAGCATACAAGATTGGTTACCTAAAAGTCCTTGGACTCAAGGCATAAAAAAGAACTTAATGTCGACTTAACCCATCCACGACAATCCATTGATAAAGAGAGAAGTCCGAGTAACTTGAGGCGCAAGTAATCGACTTTCATATTTATTATGTTACAATCATGATGATACGCTTTAAGTATTGAGTTTGGTCCTGAAAGTGAGCCTCAAGGCCTACACCTAAGGCCCCACAAAGGCACCTATCATGGCTAATTCAATCCTTCGAGCGCGAGTGATTAAGCTTAAATATCAGTTGTTCATCCTTGATAACAATAAGTGTCAAACAATATGCTAAGAGTACTGAGTTAGTTTGTGATCGCATGCCTCAAGGCCTACACCTAGGGCCCAACAAAGGCATCTTTCACAAACTAATTTAGTCTCTCGGGCACAAGCAAACAACTGAACATACTCATTTTACATCTGCCATGTTGAAGATGGCAGTGGCACGCCTGAACATCCAACATTGGTTTTTGATTGTGAGCCTCAAGGCCTACACCTAAGGCCCTACGAAGGCACCTTTCATAAACTAAATATGTCCTCCTATTGCAGCCCGCCAACAAGCAGGAGCTCGACAACCATACACGAACCAACATGTGCCAACTCCTCGGGGAGCTGTGTGCTCGAGCCAGGGACCTTTCCCTGTGAAATTCCTGCCCGAACACAATTGAGTAATGGGTAAAAATCAAACATACAAAGTAGTTGAAGAGGATGACGCCGATTCCGGTGAGTAGATCCACCAAGCTCGACGACAGCACTATCGTCCAGTTCCCTCGGACATGGCCTTGTACTCTGTTTTCATCTTCCCCCATCTTCTTGTTCTTCTGCTTTGTCATCGTCATCGTTTTGTTGTTTTTGTTGCTGGGTTTGTTGGTTTTAAGGGAGGGAAAAAGGAGGTATGAGAGTCAGATCTCTGCCATCTTCATCTTCCCCTTCTTCTTGTACCCAGCACTTGCATTTTTGGTGTTGATTGTTCTGGTTTGGGTGTTTGATGTGGGAGAGAATAGGAGGAGGGTTTTTCCCGACGGTGATGAAGACGGAGGAGGTGAAGAGGCCAAGGGACATAAATGGCGGTGGAAGTGGAGAAATTTTTTATTGCAACGGAAATACGGTGTACATCAGCTGTTTTTATATAAGTGGTGAAATTTTTTATTTTTTAAAGTTATTAACTGTTTTATATATATATATATATATATATTCCATCATTTTTATAATGATACGTGATGTAATGACAGTCATATTGAAAAATCTTTGGGCATTGGGGAAGCGCCGTATGCAGGTCATGCCTCCCATTAGCTGCTACACCAGTTGAGCCAACTGTTCAGTCCAATCACGACCAACTAATGGATAAATGTCTGACAAAATAATTAAGTAAAATTCATATTAATATAAATTAATATACCCTAATTTCCTTTTCCTTTCATATTAACCAAATCAAGAGTTATCTTGTAATAGTAAATATAGTCCATGATTGGAAAAAAATATTTGGTGTATCAGATCGTGTTTTTGATATACTGAAAAATGCTCAACTTTATTATTTATATTGTAACACCAAATATCCAATTAGAATCCAAGCTATGTTTGTATTCATAACTTACAGTTTACGCACACATGAGCAACTGTTCTTAACATTTGCAATTAAGAAGGTGCAACTATTCATACTAAAAAATAGGGTAAAGTACAAAAAACTACCTCAACTATTGGTGTCACGACACTTTCATACCTCATCTTTTAAAATTGACAATGTCATACCTTATCTTACGAATTTGTGTCAATGTCGGACCTCCGTCAGTTTTTCTATTAATTTCTCTGTTAAATGCTGACATGGCCCGACACGTGTCCCACTCACTAATCCAATTGGATTAAAAAATAATAAAATACATTTTTAATAATTAAATATTCAAAAATTAAAAAAAAATATATTAAATCTCTCTCTCTCTCCTCTCTTTTTTATTTTTATATTAAATATCTCTCTCTCTTTTCTCTCTCTCCCCTTTTCTGTCGCCTTTCTCTCTTCTCTGCATCCCATAACCCATTCTCATCTCCCCCCCCCACCCCAACCCCTTCCCGTTCCCCCTCCGTGCAACCCCCCACCCTTCCCCACCCATGCCAACATCTCCATCTCTCTCAGCTCACTCACTCTTTCTCCCCATCTCTCGCACAGATTATACCTCTCTCCCAGATCTACACTCACGCACCCATTTACACACCCACACCCACTGACGACGGTACCAAAACCATCATTGGCGTCAACCCTTTCTCCTTTCGTCTCCGTGAAGCTCCGAGGCACCCAGAGGACACCCAACCCAGGTCCGGCGAGCCATGGGTGTGCGAGCCCAAGTCTCGGGTGGGGACGAACTGGGTTTTGATTTTTAGTTTTTTTTTTTTTTCGTTTCGTTTCTGGGCAGCAGGGGAAGAAGATGGGGGAGGAGAGAGAGGGGTTGGGGTGGGGTGGGGACGAATTGGGTTTTGAATTTTTTTTTTTTTTTTGTTCATTTCGTTTCTGGGCAAAGCAGGGGAAGAAGATGGGGGAGGAGAGAGAGGGGGTGGGGTGGGGACGAATTGGGTTTTGATTTTTTTTTTAATCGTTTCGTTTCTGGGCAGCAGGGGAAGAAGATGGGGGAAGAGAGAGAGGGGGTGGGGTGGGGTGGGGACGAATTGGGTTTTGAATTTTTTTTTTTTTCGTTTCGTTTCTGGGCTGCAGGGGAAGAAGATGGAAGAATATGGGGGAGGAGAGAGAGGGGGTGTGGTGGGGACGAATTGATTTTTTTTTGTTCGTTTCGTTTCTGGGCAGAGCAGGGGAAGAAGATGGGGAGGAGAGAGAGGGGGTGGGGTGGGGACGAATTGGGTTTTGAAATTTTTTTTTCACTTTTCTTTGTTATTTTAATATTTAAAATATATTAAATGATTTTTTTTAATATTTTCTTAATTTTTAATAGAAAGTGGGGTTTGGATCAAGGCACGTCAGCATTTAACTGACAAATTAACGGTCAGGCTAACGGAAGGTATAAAATTGACCAAATTCTAAAGATGAGGTATGACATTGTCAATTTTAAAAGATGAGGTATGAAAGTGTCATGAGACTAATAGTTGAGGTAGTTTTTTGTACTTTACCCTAAAAAATAATTAGGAGCACATAAATTGACATGTACTTGATAAAATTCGAGAAATTTGTCTCAGCGATTGAGACATTTTTGCTACAACTGAGAACAAAAGAAGCTCCCACAACGAAGTTGCCCACTTCAATCTAGAGTGGCCGACAACATACGCCAAACTAACATATACACTTACAAAAAATGGAAACTAGACAAGGTTGTAGCTCCAATAAAGAATGTATTACATTATGTGTCAATGTTTACTAATTACATCAATTATTAGGCCGGTTCTTTAATTTTGATCTGAAACATAGCACTACTTCAAAGATCCCCAATGTTTTATTTAATAGACATTTCCATGCACATCATGTAATGCAAGAAGTTTCAGGGACTAATTAAATGGTGAAAATGAGGTGATCACAAAAGGGATCAATCAAAATGCCTTAATTGTACCAACTAATGAAGTTATTTGAAGGGTTTATAATCATATTTAGAATGCTAATAATTGATCGCCTCCTTAAAGAAAAAGATGAAGTGAAACCGACGAAATGTGAACATAACACCGTTGTGGACATGAGCTGCTTGTTGGCCATGATAAGAGTAGTTAATCTATATGGGTGTGTATAGATTATCAATTAGGTTTCTTCTTTAGACGGATTTACAAAACGATGTCTAAATGTACATCTGTGATTTATAGTCTCACAATATAACATGTCAAATATCCGACAAACAAATGACTCTGATTTCTAAATTATAGTTTCCTTCTCAATCTCGCATTAATTTACACTTTTCTATACGTGCACCTTTTCAATCTCGCATTAAATTGTAGCTTCCTTCTGAATCTCGCATTAAGTTGAAAAATCGAAAACATAAACTTGCAAACCAACTCTGATTTCTAAATTGTATGGGTAAATTACACTTTACCACCTCAGGTTTGAGGTCTATTTCAATTCCTTACAACATCTTCAAAACATTTCACTTTCATACCTTAAGTACTATTTTATTTCAAAATAATACCTCTGTTACATTTTCCATCCATTGATCTATTAAGTGCTGACATGGCTGCCACATGGCAAAAAAAATAATTTTTAATTTTTTTTTTAAACCTGAATGTTCTCACACAAAAAAAAAGAGGGTAAATTACACTTTCATACCTCAGGTTTGGGGTCTATTTCAATTCCTTACAACATCTTCAAAACATTTCACTTTCATAGTACTATTTTATTTCAAAATAATACATCCGTTACATTTTCCATCCATTGATCCGTTAAGTGTTGACGTGGCTGCCACATTTGTACCACATGGCAAATTTTTTTTTTTTTTAAAAAAAAACCTGAAATTAAAAAAAAAAACAGCATTGATCCCCGCATACAAACCCACATACCACCACCACCTCCCCCCCCCCCCCCGACGCCGCAAGCAAACCCAGAAACATCCACTCCCAAAAAAACCTGAAAAACCAACTCCCCCCCCCCAAAAAAAAAAATACCTGGAACCAGTGCTCCCCAAAGCATCGTCGAGTGGGCTCATCGGTCGGCTCCAATAACGAGGTATGTATTCAAATTTTGAAATTTTTTGGTGCTTGGTTGGTGGTGGTCTGAATGGAGTTAGGTTTGTTAAGGATGGGTGGGGTTGCAAATAAGAGAAGGTCGGGGAAGGTGGGGGTGGGGTGGGGGGTTGTGGGGGAGGTGAGGGTGGGATGGGTTTTTGGATGGGAGGGGAGGTGAAGAGAGTGGATGAGAGGGAGGTGGTTGGGATGCTTGGGAGGGAGAAGAGGGGTGGGGAGGGGTTGCGGGGGTGGATGTTTCTAGGTTGCTTGCGGTGCAGGGGCGGGGGGGGGGGGGGGGGAAGGGGAAGGCTTCGGGGTTTGTTGGGGGCGGGGGTATGTGGGTTTGTATGCAAGGGTGGGGGTGCGGGGATCAGTGCTAGCTTTTTTTTTTTTTTTTTTAAATTCAGGTTTTTTTTTTTTTTTTAAAAATTGTCACGTGGCACACATTTGGCAGCCACGTCAGCACTTAACGGATCTAACAGAGGTATTATTTTGAAATAAAATAGCATTTAAGGTATGAAAGTGAAATGTTTTGAAGATATTGTAAGGAATTGAAATAGACTCAAACCTGAGGTATGAAAGTGTAATTTACCCTTCTTTTTTTTTTTGGGAGAAAATTCAGGTTTTAAAAAAAAAAAATTTGCCACGTGGTAGACATTTGGCAGCCACGTCAGCATTTAACGGATTAATGGATGGAAAATGTAACGGATGTATTATTTTGAAATAAAATAGTACTTAAAGTATGAAAATGAAATGTTTTGAAGATGTTGTAAGGAATTGAAATAGACCCCAAACCCAAAATATAAAAGTGTAATTTACCCAAATTGTATTTGTTGTGGTAGTACCTAATGGGCCGCCGGACTCATTAGGACCAGTGGCAATTTTGAAAAATAACCAACTCTGATTTCTAAATTGTATTTCTTCCCGGCGCTCCTTACGCGTACTGTCGCCTGAGGGCGCGGCGCTCTTGATTGATTCCGTGGTCTGATCTTCCGCGAATCGCAATCTGACGGTGGCGATGGCATCGCCGCAGAACCAATCGGCGAATGTGGATCTCTTCGATGGGTATTTCCGACGGGCCGATTTGGACCGCGATGGCCGGATTAGTGGCAATGAAGCCGTCGCTTTCTTCCAGGGCTCTCGTCACCCAAACAGGTCCTTGCGCAGGTACTCTCTCTCTCTCTCTCTATATATATATATGTATATGCATATGCTTGTGTATATATGTATAATTGGATGTGTGTGTATGATTATATTTGTGTTCCGAATCAGATTGATTTTGAATTTTTAGTCTAATTTTGAAGTGGTAAATGTGAGCTCGGGATGTCTTAATTCTCTTATCTAAGCTGAGATTTTTTATTTCGTGTTAGTATAAATGTGGAATTGATTTTCAAATGGTAGAAAATAAGTAGATGAAGAATTTATACTACAGTTAGTGAGGTGGTAAGCAGACTTTAGAAATGTGTTATATGACCCAAGGATTGGTCGAGGATTGTTTATTACATTAGAATTGTGCAGTAGTGAAAACCGGCAGCATAAGATGACTATGGAGTAGTTAGGATTGTCGCGTACAGGGGAAATGTTCTTGGGTCAGGATCATATCGACAAATAGGTTCTTGAAGTTGTATACTTGTTTTGCTGAAGGAGTTTCCGTATAAAATGAAAACCAGGGGAATATTATGTTAAATATTGATTATATGAATGCCCTTTCTCATTAGCTTGAATTGCTGAACATAACAGGCTCAATCAAGCACATTTTTCTGCGAGATGCTGTGCTGATGGGTGTTCATTCTTTGCATGATGTGTTCGTATTTTGATGTAAAAACTTACATATGCCATAGATATTTTGTACATATAAAATTTAATTTGTGATTGGGAGTAATCTTTTGCTGGCCAATTGACATATGAACATCCATAAATATATGCTATTAAATTGAGTCATGTCTAAATGTGCAGTCTAGATTGATAGAGTGACTACCCATCATGCCACATTATCTTTGATGGAGCGGTTTAGGGAGGGACGCCCTCTTCCAGCAGTGCTACCAAGCAATGTTATGTTTGATTTATCCAATATTTTTCAACCTGCAAATAATTACTCCAATGCTGGCAATGTAGCCTGGAGACCTGCTTCTTGTATTCAACCATAAAACAAATCACTTTTATATTTTGAAACATGTCTTTCTTTGATAGAGAATAGTTTCTTATTTTTCACTTTAAAAGGCTTCAACAACAGCAACTGATGCCTGGTCTTGGTGCTCGGCACATGGCACCGAAGACAGTTGCTCCAATTAGCGGAAACCCAGAGTACCAGAATTGGAGAAACATCTTGTAGATCAATCTTGTAGATCAACTGAGTACAGAGGAGGTTAACTCACTGAACTCAGTTCAAAGAAGCAACTGAAGCTGATAAAAAGGTACTTAGAACTTTAATGTTTCCCCAATTTTCTCATCTTGAGCAGCAAAGTTATGTGTGCATGTTACTTCCTGATAAGTGTCAAATCGTAACAAATATCCCAGAGACTTGGGGAAAGAAATCTTGGATGCTAGAGAGAAAATTGAATATTTCCGGTTCAAAATGCAGTTCAGCCATCGAACTTGTAATGTATCTTTTGTATTTCATTTCTTTGTGTATGCATCTCGCTTTTTCTTCATTCTTTTCTTCCTTTAGCTTGTAGCGCGACGTATAATTTTTCTCCTTAATTTTGGAATGTTCAGTCCTATTGAAGCAAAGAGCCCTATAATTTTATCGTTGTTACAAATTCGATGATTGTATTATTAAACTGGGGCTGTGCCTTTCTTTTTTCAGCCTTAATTTGCTGTAATTTTTTACCCTCTCTAATAAAATTTGTTTCGCTGATCTTTGTTTGGTGCAAACAAGAACACTGAGTTTTGCCGTTGTTAGTCCAATGGGGCCATTCATATTTTTTGCTCATTGCAGTTCAGCCATTGAACAATCGCATATTTTTGTCGTTGAATGTTCAAACTATCGCGCTTGGTTGTGAGATTTTTACTTTGCCCTGGCATGGTGTGTTAATTAATGTCTGTTTGTGATATAAAGGTAAATCAAGTTTTAAGGATAACAAATAGGCCATTATACGCTTGTCCATAACTAGTGCTTTATAATGTATAATTAATGTCTTAATTCTTGGTCAGACAAGCGAGCTATCAAAGTACAAATTTGCCTTAAAAAGTTTTTCCTAATCACTTTCATTTGCTTCAGACTCATCACTTGATCCACTAACTTGAGGTTCATCTCATGATCCACCACCTTTGGAATCAACATCTTGTCTTGTTTCTTCTACTTTTGGTCCCCTCGACATGAACACGTGACCAAATTTGAATTTCTCAGCATCTTCGGCATACAATGGGCATATACCACAGCTTTCCACCTTCATATGGGAAGCAAAATCCTGCGGGTAGAAGACAACAGAGGCCTCTTTGGCAAGTTTGTAAACATCAGGGGAGCAGTTTTTTCCTACCTCTTCACTTCTAAAGGCCTCATTCCACACAAGCACGTGCTGTTGACCGTCACAGTCGTAGTTGTAGCTATTGCATGGGATAATGTACTGAGAATTGAACAGTTCATGGCTTTCACCCCTGAATTTGACAATGAAATTAGCTCTTAACCTTATGAAGTAATCCTGGCACGGTGAAACAACAACAGAGAGAGCGAAACCAAATAAACCTGTTCGAAACCAATCTGGACAAAGCTCGATGTCTACCGAAGATCCCTCATTTTGATAGCTGAACCAATTTGGAATTTCTTTTCCTGGACATGCAATGTTAATCTGAGGCCAGGGATTACAAGGCAACCAATAGTCCTCTAATGGCGCAACAGTTGCCATTCGCATAATTGTAATCTGTGCTTCATCCATTATGTTGCTCCTTGAATTATTATCCAATTTTGGGCAATTACGAAAAACTCTGAAACAATAATGAGGTTTATCCCAACCTTGTGTGAGTGCTGTCCTTGAACTTGACACTATCTTCAGAGACGCGCAGGCTTCAGCTTTAACATTACATAGCACTGGGAGCTCTGGTATAGATACAAGCCGCTCGCAGCCTTCTAAGCCGAGTATAGACAATCGAGAAGCCTTTTTGATGCCTACTGGTATTAGGTATATACCGCTGTAGCTGAGTTCTAGTTCTTCTAAAGAGAGAAAACTGACAGGGCTGAAAGGCAATTTTTCAAGTCTCCGACAAAATTTAAAGTCGAGACGTTTAAGATTGGTTAAACTGTAGATACTTGTTGGGACATCCTTAAGTTGCATGCAGCGACTAAGGTTTAAATCTTGAAGCCTATTTAGATTTCCAATAGACGAAGGAAGCATTTCGACACCTGTGAATTCCAAACTAAGATACACCAAATGTTCCATTGGCTTGAAGATTTCAGGGAATTTGGAAAATCTAGAGCACCTGGTGAGATCAAGACTCTCAAGATATTTCAACTTACAGATTGATGAGGATAGCTCTGTAACTGCTGTTCCCCTTAAACTTAAGGACTTCAACTGTTCCATTGGCTCCCAAATCTCTGGGAGGTTTTCAACGTTATAGCACGAATAGAGATCGAGTTTCTCGAGATTTTTCAACTTACACCAGCTACTTGGAAGTTTCTTAAGGTCTTTGCATTGCCTTAAATTCAAGTAAGAAATATTTTCGTTAGACCAAACTGATTCAGGCAACTCCTTTATACCACTGCATTCTAAATTCAAGTATTGAATATTTCCTGGCATTTCTGGAAGATACTTGAGACTGCTGCAGTCTTTAAGATCAAGACGAGTAAGCTTGTCAAGATGTTGAAAATATGAAGGAATTTCAACCAAACTTCGACAGTTCCCAAGATTTATGTCCACAATTTTTGGACTCCCAGAGAGATTTGGAACTTCAGTTAGATTTGAACAGCCCCACAGATCAATCACTTGTAAGTTGACAAGT
Organism: Malus sylvestris; assembly: GCF_916048215.2. NCBI lineage: Eukaryota > Viridiplantae > Streptophyta > Magnoliopsida > Rosales > Rosaceae > Malus > Malus sylvestris. The sequence continues at coordinate 27,009,362 of NC_062264.1, forward strand.
ATCTGCAACAAATGAAATAGAAATATAAAGAATTAATATAATTTCTACACTTGATTATATAAAAGAAATAAAATAGGCATATAATATAATATACCTGCTCTTCTTTCCAAAGCTCCTTCTCAACTGTGCTATATGGCATATGAAGCTCAACTAGATTTTCTGGAGAAAAAGTTGATGGCAAAGAATCCAGTGGATATCCCGACCACTCAAGATAACAAAGAGAATCGGGAAGGTCTAAAGAAGTGGTCAATTTGTAGCAACCATTCACAATTAGCATTATTAGGTTAGACATCTTTTTGAAGTCTGCACGTTTCAACGGTCGCTCTTGAAGATTATTCCAATCAACCTCTATAGCTTCAACATTTGGAGTTTCCTGAGAATAAGAAGAAAGTTTAAATGTGAATATAAACATAGTAAAATGAAACGCACATTTGGAACAAAGAGTATTTGCGATGGTAATCATGTACAAGTGTCTTAGTCTAGTCAAATATCCAACATAATTGTATCCTCCTCTACTTGTCTAAATAAACAAACATTTGTTCATATTGCAAACACTTCCTAACACAATAAATATTCAATCAAATTCATCTTTTAACAATCTCACTTCTTTATTATAAATTAGTTTTACTTTGTTGTGTTATCATCTCAAGTTTGTAATTTTTATTTTCTAAAAAAAAAAAAAGAAAAGAAAAAAATTGAATGCATTTGGCTCTTACCGTGTTACTCCTCAATACACGATAGACATCCTCATCATTGAACAACCTACTCCGTTTACCGGGATCTTTAATACCTTGTTCTTGAACAATTTTCCTTCCCATTTCTTGTAGCAAATCGTGCATCTCTATGGTTTCCATTCTCCCTTTTGAATCAATTGATATGAGAGACATCTCAATGAGAATTCTAATTCCAGATGGCGCAAAGAATCCACGAACATCTAACATTTGTTTCACCTTAACCACAGACTTCCCTTTATGAAAACATGCTATATCCAGCAATATCTCCTTCTCATTTTCTCCCAATCTATCGTAACTTATTCTCAACACTTTCTGAATATCTACATTGGGAAATCGTTTCAATTTGTTGAATTCATCCTCCCAATCTTCTTTGCTCTTGCAATTGAAGAACAAGGACCCCAAAACTGTAAGAGCTAAAGGAACGCCTCTGGCATAATGCACAACCTTTTCTGCCGACTCCTTATAATCTGTTCTACGAGTACTGTTATTCTTGAAAGCACGTGAACAGAAGAGCTGAAGAGCGTCATCCGGTTGTAATCCGTCAACCTTGTAGATATTATCCTCTTGAACAGTTTGCCCAAGTTTGCCCCTATCTCTAGTTGTGATAATGATTCTACTTCCGGTGCCAAACCGGAGAGGACTGCCAGCTAAACGTTCCAATTGCATAGAATCACTCACATCATCAAGAACAATGAGGACCTTTGTACGCCTGAGCCTTTCTTGAAAAGTTGATTCTACGGGCAAAGAAACTTCTTCCTTTAATATCTCCTTAAAAAGTGTTTTTACCAAGTGATCTAGTCCATCTGGTTTTTCTGAGTTCTCCCTAACATTCTTAAGAAAACAAGAAGCATCGAATTTAGAAGAGAGTTTGCGAAACAGAGTTTCAGCAAGGGTGGTCTTGCCAACACCACCCATTCCCCAAATACCTACAGTGATGCAAGCGTCTTGTGAATGAATGCCCAATAGCTTTTCAATTTGCTTGATGCGGCTTTCAATTCCAAACAGGCCCTCTAAATTACATGATGATTCACCAATCAATTTGGTGCAAATACAATGGACAACATTCTTTACTAGATCTGCCTCCGTCCTGGCATATATATGTATGATTATGTAGAAAAAAGCAATAGTTAGTCCTAAATATGCTTGAACAAATCTTAGCACAAATCAAACTGTCACAAGTTTACAGAAAATTTATAACTTTAGACAAGTTAAAGGATGAGTTAGTTACCCGGATTTGTTTGAATGATCAAACCCAGATAGATTGGCTGCAGTCGTCAAAGCATCCCTCCACTTGTGCACCTTGTCGATACTGTTAGCGAATCGTTTTTCAAGTTGAGCAAATGCATCTGCATAACTCCCGTGTTGTTTTCGTACATCAGATGGATCGATGTCGTAGAATACGGGTATAACCATCCGGCCTTCTCTGTTGTTGCATTTTAGTATATGCACAAGCTCATCCAAACACCATGTGGAAGAAGCATAGTTTTGTGAGAAAATGATCACCGAAATGGTGGATTTCTCAATTGCTTCTAGAAGGGCAGGTCCGATTTCTTCTCCTCTCTGAAGTCTATTATCGATGTAGGTTTCAAATTTCTTCTGAAGTAAGGCAGCATGAAGATGGCTGGTAATACCAAGGCGGGTGTCCCCACCTCTGAAACTGATAAACACATCATACTTTTCTCGACGTGGGGGGTTATCAGCGTCGTCATCATCCTTAACAGCAGTAGAATCAGCAGCAGAATCAGCTACATCAGAATCAGCCGCAGGAGACGAAGAAGAAAATGATCTGCAGCACATATAGAACAGAGTCCCGATGGCGATGACGATGATGTTGAAAGCTTGAATGAAGGCAATCAACTCCATCTCTCTATTAGGTAGGTGCACAAAGTTACAAACGCTTCAGGAGGACAAAAATTGAAAATATGGAGAGACAAGGATTAGTCACTTTCACATACTTAAAAAATATTTGATAATTGATAAGGCTAAACTAACCAACGCTTTCACAAAGTTACAAACGCTTCATGGAGGGCAAAAAATATTTGTCGAAATGGTTTGTATGGTTTTTATACAAACAATATTGGTGGAGGGGAATTAGACCTCAGACTCTGTCCTCAGATGTAATTCATGTTCATGGAAGAAACATAGCGGATGCAATTAACTGAACTGATGTGTCATACAAAAACAATTTGAATAATACTGAAGTACTCACTAGTGAGTATTTTATGTACTCACCCAATTGACACGTGTTTTTTTTTTGTTTTAATAGCCCAAGAAAAATTATTGACATATACATTATATTATACAAGAATAAAACGTGTTAATTTATCATTGGACAAAAATAAGAAGTGACTACACAAATATTGTCCTAACAATTATACTTTGCTTTCACAGTTTCCTAAATATGTTACAAAATCCATGTATAATGACTACATGTCCATTTGGAAGAAGAGGCGGTAGCAATATATATTACCTTGAATTGGCTTTTGGCTACCTGCACAAAGTTTCAAAGGCTCGAAAATCAACGAGTGAGATATGAAAGATGGTGAAAAATGGGGCACATGATACGCACATATTTTATTAAAAAAAAATCCTATAATTTAAAGAAAGATATTCATATATTTGCAGTCTTAATATGAACAATGTCATCACAGCATGTAAAGGAAGACAATTGATCAAGATGCGAACAAAACAAAGTGACATCCGGTGACAGGTCACCAGCGAAGAAATTAACAGCAGACATAACAAAAATTAATTAGCAAATGAAATGCCAGCATAACATAACAACTAAACTTATTAATTAAAAAGAAATGACAAAAAATATAGATAGAGCCTTAAACAGTATCAATAAACATTAAACACTGACTAACCTCAGAAAGACAATGGCTTGGTTACCAATTTGACAATGGCTTGTTTGTTTTCTCCACCTTCAAAATAAGAAAACTTCACCTTCAGAATAATATATCCAAAACAATTACTTTTTTGTATCATCAGCAGGAGCGGCAGCGGATGACGACGACGAAGAAGAAGAAAAAGGCATATCCATAACCTCTAGTTTTCAGATCCAGGAGTAGTAGTTGCAGAGAGATTAATTGTGTATAGCGAGAAACACAGACTGGTTCAAAATTAAGGAGGATACAATAAAGCGAGAGAGAGAGTAATTCAGAATTAAGGAGGATCTAATTAAACAGAAAAGAGCCGGAGAGGGAGACTAGTTCAGATTTTTCTTGAATTGGCTTTTAACTAGATGCACAGAGTTCCAAAGGCTCTTCTGGAAAAGCCATGAGCAAGAGATGACCAGTTACTAAAGCATACAAAGAGGCACATGGGATGGGGCCCTCCCTTTACGCGCTTTGCGCACGCGGCTTTGAATTTTCCTTGATTAGTATGTCACCAATTCCTTTCAAGAAATTTCCAAACAATTTTCAAGGAATTTCAATTGTGGACATTTCTATAATTTCCAAAAGAAAATATGTGAATTCCACACTACAAAATCATAGAGGGCTGAGAATATAGTTGTTCACTAATGAAAAATCTTTAGAGTCACAGACTCATTTTATTTGATTTCACCATAAGATATTACACAATCGTTACAACTATCAATCTCTCTACCATATTATAGTCAAATCAAACTAACTAAATCTTAATAGTTAAAAAAAACACTAATGAAAAATACTTCAAAACTTTGAATTTTAACCAAATTACCTCACAGGCAGCAGATTTGTCTATAATTATTCTGCAGTTGTTTTATACATGCACGACCTCGTTTCTTGGAAGATTGTGTATTTATTCATATTGGTTTAGTCACTGGAATTTTTTATATTTTTTTGGACAAATAGTCACTGGAATTTAATTTGTCTGCTAACCGTGTAGCGTTTGGGTAAAGCCTTGTCAAGGATGCAGACACATGCCTCTGGAAAAGGAAACAACTTAGCTGCTGATGGCCTATCACACGCAGACACATGTCTGAATTTTGATTAAAAAAATTAAATTTGAACACGTGTTCGCGCGTGATTAGTTATCAGTAGCAGCTGCTGATCTTTCAGCAGCAAAGTCTTGTTCTCTAAAAAATACATGGAAAATAGTATTTTCCTAGAAGAATAGTATTTAATGGAAAAGGTATTGTATAGATGGGAGATATTAATGCACCGGACCGTTGGATTGTCTAGCGGTTGGTAATTGAGGAGGAAGATATCTTGAAGCCACAAAAGAAAATGACAAACGCAGTTAGACCATCTCCAATCGAAGAGTTCAGAGGGCCAGAGGGTCGAAAATAGCCCGAAAATCATCTCCAACCGAGGGCTAGGCCAAATGGCTCGTGGGCCCCACTGGATAAAAAATGGCCAAAGGGCCAACCGGCTGACCCAAATGAGTCAACCAGCTAGCCCCGGGCCGGGCCAGAATTTTGAGCATTCCCATCGGATATAACCGACAACATTGTATTTATTCCTGTCGGTTATATCCGGCATGAATGGTAGGCCAAATTTCAACTACGTCAGCTAGCCGTTATTTTTGAAAAAAAAAATTCAGTTTTTTTTTTTTTTTTACAAAATTTTTAAATCTATTTTTTCCCTATAACTTCCTAAGTCATTATACAACATTAAATTAAATTAAGTAACATGAAATAACATTAAACAATATGAAATAAACATTAAATAACATTAACCAACATAAAGATTTGGGAGCTTTAATGAAAAGAGCTCGGGTCAACAAATATTTAACCAAAAACCATCCCAAAATGTTATTTAACCAAAAAGGCTCAAAGTTTAATAAAAAATCATCCAAAACTATTGTTCACGGGCCAAACTTACAAGTCCAACCCGCTACAAATCTACACTTCCGTAAATACCCTAAATGATTCGATGCAAGAGGAAACTGCAGTTCTTCGAGACCACGAACCGCGAAGAGGTTGAAGATATGTTCAGATCGAGCTTTATGATCAACTCTAGTGCCAAAAGGAGCTGCCCATGTACATAAATCAAAGCTGCTTCATGGATTGGTGCCAATTCAATTCAACGGACTACTACTATTACACCTTTTTTCTTATTTATTTTTCACGATTTTTGGTTTCTGGGTTTTATATATGAGGATATGTACGGTCCAAAACGTGGCAATCACGTCCGTATAATTTGTATTACAAGTTCATGGATAGATTCAAGCCTGGTGGGCAAGATTGAATTTCCAGGTTATATATATGAGGGGTACTTGGATGAGTTTTTCAGACAGTTGGATGTAGATTTATATTTGTATTCCTTCATCATCTGTGAGTGTGAATTACTTCAATCATATGAATTATCTTTCCTCCACAACTAGCTAGCTAATTGGTATTCTTTGAATTCTTATTATTTATTCTCTTTGGATGTTGAACATATCTTCAACCTCTTTGCGGTTCGTGGTCTCGAAGAACTGCAGTTTGTTGGAGAATGGTCCACACCAAATTTGTAAATGTAATCATTAAAACATATCGCTTAACTCAAAATTACAAAATTCACAAACCAATAAAAAAAAATATTAACAAATAGAATGTTAAGTTACATATGTTGCTCAAGCTAAGAACGTAATCTATAAACTCGTTTCTCACAAACAGCGTCAAACTGTTCCTACTTCAGAAAAGTACTCCGCACCTAAAGTTCATCAAGAATTTGCTATTTTTCAAGGGTAGAGTGCAGTGGAAAACAATCAAACATCACTCATCATTCATCAATTACCATAATTCAAAGTACTTGAGATTAGCAGGCAAAGAAATTAACTGAAAAAGGAAACTTTGCATGGAAGGACCTGCTCGAAAATCAAGTTTGATGTCTCAGAATAGAAAGTTTCACTGAGCTTTGACAGCAACGAAGGCAGCCATGCCCAGTTCCAACAAATCGACAAAAATGGCAGAATTCATAAGAACCACCAGTCCTGATGAATTACATAATCTGTTCCTCTGCGATCGTCTCTACCGTACGGTATCAGATATAGTGTAAAAACTAAAAAGGTTTGTACTTGTGGTAGGTTTTTTTTTTCTATATATGGGGCTGGTGCATTGCTGCAAAGATAGGAAAAGAGATAGAGAGGAAGATAAAGCTCTTGTCCTTGTTGGAATTTAGATTATTATTAGTTATCTTGCGGGCCAAGGATTAGTTACTTGCCCATTAAGTTTTTGTTTTAGTCTAGGGTTTGCTTTAGTCTTTCTCTATATAAAGACCTCTTTGTATTTGATATTTTTAATCAAGTTAGTCACAATGTAGCCTCTTAAGGTGTATTTGTTACACCTCCTTAGAAGAGACTAGCAGGGATTGGCTTAACTAGGACTATAGTCCCGCGTTTGGCATGGTCTTGGATTAGAGTTAATGGGACTCGCCTCGACTACGAGGCGCCCCGCACTTCACTAAACCTCAATATCTAGTCCCACCGTTTCACTTGGTATTAAGCAAGACTAACAAAGAAACGAACCGACGACCTCAGCCCACCCTTTCTCTGCATGCGTTTCTCTCTCTCTCATCACAAATCCATGTGATGCAGCCATTCCTCTGCAGCCCACAAAATTGATTCCCACCACTCTTGCGGTGCAACCTTTCCTCCGCCGGTGGGAAACGGCGGTTACAATGCCATTTTTTTTTCTGGGAAGCGTTGTTGATGGTGTTGGGTGTGTGGCAGCTTACAAAACTGGGTATTTCTGGGTCTCTCTCTTTCGGGTCTGGTTATTTCTGGGTCGATTGGGTCTTCGAAAATCTATTGTCGCAGACTAGTGAGTTGCTGCGGTAGGGAAGCAATTGAATCGCTTTAATAGATAAACAATTGAATTGGGATAGAACATCTGGGTATTTCTTTATTGTTGGTGTTGGTGAGTTGTTGCGATAGGAAATTAAAAAAAATTGCTGGCAATTGAATTGGTAGACGAAGCATCTGGGTCCTTCTTGGATAGAGAATAGAGAAGCAATTTTGTTTGTACCATACTTGACCAATCCCGAAACTACCGAGCACCGGCCAACGCTATACTGTCAAGGACCCAGAAGAGTTCCCCTCCGACCAGGAGGCCAATCACTACTCGACACGTGTCAAGATTAGAAGCCAATCAGAGCGCAGCACGTGTCGACATCAAGAACCAATCACAACATGACACATGTCAATGTGACAAAGCTACAAGTTTTTCTATAAATAGGGGTCATTCCCCCACAATATTGCCTAATGCCATTTTGTGTTAAATCATTCACAAGAACTCACTAAATTGAGAGCTTGATCCTTTGTACTTGTGTAAGCCCTTCACTACTAATAAGAACTCCTCTACTCCGTGGACGTAGCCAATCTGGGTGAACCACGTACATCCTGTGTTTGCTTCTCTGTCTCTATTCATTTACGTACTTATCCTCACTAGTGACCGAAGCAACCAAGCGAAGGTCACAAAACCTGACACTTTCTGTTGTACCAAAGTCTTCGCTGATTTTGTGCATCAACATTTGGCGCCGTCTGTGGGAAACGACACTTATTCCTACTCTCTTCAGCTGTGTCAAGCTGGTTTCTATCATTCGTACACTTTCTTTTGATCAGGCATCCCTCTCCAGCATGGGAAGCGAAGGAAGCCACAGCACACAGAATGACACCCCCCTTGCACATAGTGCGAAACAACGAAAGAAGGAAGGAAAACGAGTTCTTCTTCAAGCTAAAGTCGATGAGTTGGAAGCTCAGAACAACAAGATAGCAATGAGGAATGAGGTCCTCCAGGAGCAATATGAGAAGCTCTTCGAGACACTCCACGAAGCTAGGCAAGCTCAGACACGCGAGCTTGTTGCCCCCGTGGAAGTCAACCATCAACTGGGTGCCCTCCAACATGGAGGGTCACATGCATTCGACATAGATATCCCTGATAGGGAACAGATTACCCCTCGACTTGATAATCAACATGAGGCTTCTCTTAACCCAGTTGCTTCGACCCGAACCATGAGAAGTGGAGGGAGACACCTCTTTGCTGAAGGGGCAGAATGATCGAAAGCCGTCTTTCGCGATTGTCGGGATTTCCTGAAGCAACGTCGAGAGAATTTCATCCATATAAGCTCAAAGATTAATGACCCAAGGATTTCTGAGAGACTCGGTCCCCTGCCACGGCCCAAGCCGGCCACCAATTTGGGGAAGGGGCAACAAGTCCCAGAGAGACATGAGGGTACAGGGGACTCAGAGGTGTTCCGACAGACATACCCTGGAAGCCAGTACAGCGAGTCCAGGGAAAAATCACATGCCCTTGATCAAACCTTCCTAATTCCAATAGGAGATGGAGATTTACGAAAGAAAGCTCCAGTGACACATAACTCCGCTCAGGACCCCCTTGTCCTACAACTTCTTGAGGAAGTAAACAAGTTGAAGGTTGAACGTCAGGCTGAAATACCTGACTGGAACCAACCCAGGCCTGGCCCTCTTACAAGGAGGATCCTCAACACCCCCCTTCAAGCAAAGACAAAGCAAAAGCTTGGCTTGCAACTTTATACTGGAAAAGAGGACCCGATTGAGCACCTTAACCTCTTTGAATCCACCATGGCATACCGGATGCACACCGACGAAGAGCGATGTCTTCTCTTCCCCTCCACCCTCTCTAGTGGAGCTCTAAATTGGTATTGTCGTCTTACACCTGAGACGGTAGACTCATTTGAGGAATTGAGGAAACTATTTGTTTCCCAACACATTTTCCAAACCGATCGCTTGCACTCTGCAGATGACTTGTACACTATCCGCCAGAAGCCAGACGAGTCATTACGTATGTATGTTGGCCGCTTCAGCCATGAATACTCCCGGTGTGCCGAGGCAGACGACAAGACTGCCCTCAAAGCCTTCACGGCAGGCCTACGTGATTGTTTCTTTAAATACATGATCAATGCCAATACTTGGAAGACTTACTCTGAGGTGATGGCGCAGGCTTATAACCATGCCTCCGCCGAGGCAAAGACATATCAGGAGAAACCCCCTACAACCATCCTTTATCAACAAGTGGGAGGTGGAAGCCATACTCACCTAAATGAGAAGACCTCGACTTTCCAAACAGCAGTGGCACCTCCCCATGCCTTGCATAATGCTTCACCGAATCAACAGACATATCAATTTCAAGGCAAGAGGAAGGATTTCCATCCTCACCACTCTCCTTTCAGTAAAAAGAGTAAGGGACACTATCCCGATAACCAAGGGTATCGCCACAATAGCGCTCGCCCCCAGGCAGTCAATGCAGTGGGTCAAACCCGCGTCAAGGGTATCGCCACAATAGCGAGGTTTTAGCCTGCCATACTTAAGGTGTCTTACGCCTGCCGAGGTGGAAATCGTCCTTCGGGAAATACATGAGGGAGTCTGTGGAGATCATGCTGGATCTCGGTCCCTAGCACACAAGACTTTTCGCCAAGGATATTACTGGCCAACACTCCACCAGGATGCCATCAAAGTATCCCGCTCATGTGACAAATGTCAACGATATGCAACTATTCCTCATTCCCCTCCAGAGCCTCTTACTCCTATGATCAGCCCTTGGCCCTTCGCCCAGTGGGGACTTGATTTGATCGGCCCAATGCCGGCAGGGAAGGGCAAAGTCTGTTACGCAGTCGTTGCAGTGGACTACTTCACAAAGTGGGCCGAAGTAGAACCCTTGGCAACCATTACTGAGGCAAAGATAGAAGACTTCGTGTGGAAGAACATCCTTTGTAGATTCGGCATTCCCAATGCGATAGTCACTGACAATGGGCGACAGTTTGACAACAAGAAGTTCAGGTTGTTCTGCTCTAAGTTCAACATCAACTTATGCTTTGCCTCTCCAGCTCATCCCCAGTCTAATGGACAAGTTGAGGCCATCAACAAAATAATCAAGCGCACTTTGAAAACCAGCTTGGACAAAGCTAAAGGCTGTTGGCCAGAATTTGTACCCCAAGTTCTTTGGTCATATCGCACTTCATATCGGACTTCAACAGGAGAAACTCCATTCTCACTTGCCTTTGGCACAGAGGCGGTTGTCCCTGTTGAGCTCGAGCAAGCAACATTCCGAGTCCAGAACTACATTCAAAGTGAAAATGACAAACAACTCACCCTCAACTTGGATTTAGTCGAGGAACACAGAAACCAAGCTCACTTGAGGAATGTCGCCTACAAGCAGCGCATCTCCAACTATTATGACTCTAGGGTCAAGCCTCGTTCTTTCAAAATAGGAGACTGGGTCTTAAAGAAAAGATTACTCTGCGACAGAGTCCCGAGTGAAGGCACACTTAGTCCAAACTGGGATGGACCGTATGAAGTCATTGGCATCAGTCGCCCTGGCTCTTACACACTTAGAAGCTCTGATGGCAAGACCCTTGGCCATCCATGGAACGCTGATCACTTGAAGTACTACTACAAATAGACTCACGATGTACAAGTGTTGAGCTATAGCCGTTCGGCATCCTATGTAATGAAGGCCATTTGGCAATGAATTCAATAAAGAGGTAATTTAGCCAACTCAGCCCTCACTCTTTTACATTCATAGCAAGCAATGCCGGAACCCTTCTCAATCAGAAAGCAATCTGTCTTCCACAGTTACTACAAAACAAGCAAATGAAGACCGTGTCAAGCGCCAAAAAAAAAAAAAAAAAAAAAAAAAAAAAACAGCTTCATCCAAAAAGCTTCACCCGAAAAGCTTCACCTCCAAAGCTTCACCCACAAAGCTTCACCTAAAAAGCTTCACCCAAAAAGCTTCACCTAAAAAGCTTCACCCAAAAAGCTTCACCCAAAAAGCTTCACCTAAAAAGCTTCACCCAAAAAGCTTCACCCGAAAAGCTTCACCTAAAAAGCTTCACCCAAAAAGCTTCACCCGAAAAGCTTCACCTAAAAAGCTTCACCCACAAAGCTTCACCTAAAAAGCTTCACCCAACAAGCTTCACCCGAAAAGCTTCACCTCCAAAGCTTCACCCACAAAGCTTCAACACCAAAGCTTCAACACAAAACCTTGCTCCAAATAAACAAATTTTGTTCACAAAACACAAGATGCCCTTGAACTTGTACAAAAACACTTGGGTAAACATAAACATTTTTTGTTTTACACCCACAAGGGCCCAAAATTTTCCTTCTTATTTATTCACTTATATATGTTCCCAATCATATTATAATAGATCCAACAACAAGCCAAAGTCCCAAATTTCATAATGGACAAAAGTACAAGCAATTCATCAATAATGAAGGTGCTACAAAAATTGGAATCTGCCCCAAAATAGAAATCCAACCCAAGAGACTTTTTCTCTCTCTCCCTCTTCCGCCTCCTTTCATCTATCAAATTTCTGCAACCTCTGCTCTTCTCCAATGGAGCTGAATTTTGGACACCCTATAGTTCTTGAGCATATGAACAACTTTCAAGAAGGAACCATTTCTGTTTGAGCGACGGAAATTAAAGTGTTGAAGCTCCAAACATGATAGTCGGCTTCTTGCAGATTTCGAAGCTGTTGTGATGTTTCGAAGATCTGGAAATATTTAACCGTTAGTTCATCCTGAATTTTTGATATGTTATGAAAGAGTCGATGAGGAACAACTTCAATGAAGAAAGCATACCGATCTGAACAAGAGAAAATGGAGTTTCGAAGCTCACAACAAATCTGACGGGTTGACAGAAAAATAATAACCAGTCATTCATCATACCTGAGTTTCTTGAGTTATACAGCTCCGAGGGATCTCAAATTTGGATATGTTGTAGTTCACAAGCTGAGGAACAACTTCAATGAAGAAAGCATACCGATCTGAACAAGAGAAAATGGAGTTTCGAAACTCACAACAAATCTGACGGGTTGACAGACAAATAATAACCAGTCATTCATCATACCTGAATTTCTTGAGTTATACAGCTCCGAGGGATCTCAAATTTGGATATGTTGTAGTTCACAAGCTGAGGAACAACTTCAATGAAGAAAGCATACCGATCTGAACAAGAGAAAATGGAGTTTCGAAGCTCACAACAAATCTGACGGGTTGACAGAAAAATAATAACCAGTCATTCATCATACCTGAATTTCTTGAGTTATACAGCTCCGAGGGATCTCAAATTTGGATATGTTGTAGTTCACAAGCTGAGGAACAACTTCAATGAAGAAAGCATACCGATCTGAACAAGAGAAAATGGAGTTTCGAAGCTCACAACAAATCTGACGGGTTGACAGACAAATGATAAACAGTCACTCATCATACCTGGATTTCTGGAGTTGTACTGCTCCGATGGCTCTCCAATTTGGATATGTTGTAGTTAAGGAATTAACGAACAACTTTCATGAAGACAACTTTGTGATTCGACCTACAGATGATGGTGTTATGTTGAAAAACAATTCCGGTTGTTAGGGGAAATGAAAAACAATTCCACCAAAGAAACATCATTATGATGTTTCATCATTATGGTGTTTTCATCATTATGATGCTTTCATCATTGTGATGCTTCCATCATTGTGATGCTTCCATTATGATGTTAATGCACCAACGGTTACACCTTCTGCAATTCCACTTATTCGGGCCTAGCAACCTTCATCAACAAAATCTATGAAGAAAAAGTCCGGGGCTACCACTTAGAAAACAAAAGAATGAAGTTTTGGTACTTACGACATGGACTATTAGCAAGACACCTCATTCGTCAACTCCCTCGACTAGAGACTTGGGGGACTCCCACCATATGCTACTACGCCTTGGTACTCAAAAGTTCGTGACTACTCAGTGACTTGGATTTTTCAAGTCTCCAACCGAGAAGTTTTCCTCACTCGGGAAATTAAGGGAACACTACCTCAAACTACATGCTTCACTCACAAAGCTTCAACAATACAGGTTTCAACAAAAGCAAAAATTCAAAGAACTTTATGAAGAAGGCTTTGGTGTATTTAACACAATATGTTGAAATGAAGCAAAGCTTATTTATTAATATTTTCGATAAGCCACAAATATGTACATATACATGAGTCAAAATAAACAAACAAAAGGGAGCCTTCACAAAGGTTGCTTAGGGGAAGTCTCAGCAGTCGGTAGAGCCCCAGAAAGAGAAAGCACCGGAGGGTGGTTATCCGGAGCCTCAGTACTTGACAAAACCCCAGAAGGAGGAGGCATTGGAGGTTCATCATTTGAAGCTTCATTACCAGGTACAACCCTAGAGGACGAAGGCAATAAATGCCTTTGGAACAAACCCACAAACCGCTGATGATCAAGTAAAACCTTACCATCAGATTCCTTCATCTGGTCAAGCTTCCTCTTCATGTTTGTAGCATAGTCATGGGCGAGCCGGTGCAACTGCTTATTCTCATGCTTGAGCCCTCTAATCTCCTGTTTGAGACTCATCACTTCAGCAGCCAATGATTCAACTTGGCGGGTTCTAGCAAATAGGCGTTGGGCCATATTAGACACAGAACCTGCACACTGAACACTAAGAGCCAGAGAGTCCTTAACAGCCAACTCATCAGACCGTTTGGAAAGTAGTCTATTATCTTTGGGAGTGAGAAGGTTCCTGGCCACCACTGCAGCGGTCATATCATTCTTCATCACAGAATCCCCAACGGTAAGAGGACCAGTAGGGGATATGAAGGATGGGCGCCATATGTTGTCTGGAGAAGGCGTGGCTGTCTCTTCTCCAAGGTTCAAGTCAAAACGACGGTCGGAGGGTCCAGACATTTTCAAATGTGTTGAAGAAGGAAGAGGTCAGACAAATCAAGATCTTAGAAGTGCAAGAAATGAGCTTCTACTGGTAGAGATTCAAGTGTGCTGTGGAACTTAATGCCAGCCTCTATAAAAATCTGCACTCGACGGAGCTTCAGAAATCGAAGAGGCGTTTGCTTTCTCAAAAGCTGGGCTGCTCAGAGACCACGAGGGCCGATCTCAGAAATCGAAGAGGCGTTTGCTTTCTCAAAAGCTGGGCTGCTCAGAGACCACGAGGGCCGATCTCAGAAATCGAAGAGGCGTTTGCTTTCTCAAAAGCTGGGCTGCTCAGAGACCACGAGGGCCGATCTCAGAAATCGAAGAAGCACCTGCTTTTTCAGCCTCGTCAGCACCTGTCACATGCACACTCAGCTTTGCGGAAATTACGGGCAATCTGTCGAAGATTTCTGGTGAAGTAGAAAGCACGTGAATCTTACTGTTCAATCACCGCTCTCCATATGCACCATCAACTCCTCGGGTACCACATATAACTTTGTCAAAGATCTCTGACAAAGTTTAGGCACGAGAATTTCGAAGTTCCAGCTACCCTACTATTACCCATAAGGGTAAAGGAACAGCACCACTGCTTGACAACTGGAAAGTCCCTATGTGTGTCGACCTCCGGGTTTTGCGGCAAGACAGGTTGGCAAGAACGTCCAACCTTTACTCACATTCGAGAAAAGACTCCCAACATAATTACTTTCTAAAAAACCGGAGTAGCACCGCTTTCCGAATCTCGAGAGTCAGATCCTCGACGGGATTACTTGTTCGAAAACCGAAGAGGCACAACTCTCAGAACTTCGAGAGCCAGATTTCCTTAGATAAAGCTTGTCTGTAATCTTCACACGTAACATCAGCTTTCCAGATACCACATACCACTTTTTCAAAGTGCTCTGACAAAATTAAAACACGTGAAGCTGGCAGCTCCCACTACATTGATGTGACCAAGAAGGGTAAAGGAATAGCATTACTACTTGTTATTGGGAAATCCCTATATACATTGACCTCCCTCCTCAACGGACAGGCAAACCTGCAAAAATGCTCAACCCTTTCTCGCATTCGAAAAGGCACCCTCAACATAACCTCTCGAAATACTCAGCTTTATTTCCCCCCGATAATACCTCAGCAAATAAGCCACACCAAGAACAAGAGTATCTCATATCATCAGGGTCGAAAGCAAGAGTATCCCATATCATGCTTTCTCCCTGTCTTTGTCTTTGTCCTTGTCCACACCTGCAGGACAAGAAGAAAGAAAGCAGTCAGTCGGAACCTGAAATCAAACCTCCAATTTGGAACTGACTGCCTGGAGCCTTTGCCTGGTTGCTTACTTAGCATTGCTCTCGAGTACTCATCCTCAACTGCTGTCAAGGTCACGAATTCCACCGGCAAATACCTCATGACAGTTGATCAGATATTGGCTCTTTACACTGAAGCTGCCAAGCGTGGATGAGTCACTATGAAGGAATGTTCTGAAGGACCATTTAAATGCAAAGGTTGCACACCACTTCTGCCATGCAAAAGATTGAAGCAGAAGGTTCAACGGTGAGCTGAAACAGATCACTACAGCACGACACCTTTCCATACCACATTCATTATTCCGTCAACAGCAAAAGTATCCCATATCATCAAGGTCGAACGTACTCTAGATTTGATGGACTTGTTTTGACCCTCAAATTTTTGAGTCGGCCTTATACTCTGAAGGGCACCAGAAAACCCTCCAGCACAGTTCAAGAATAAGCCTGTGGAAAGTTACTTCTTCAAAAGCAAAAGTATCTCATATCATCTCTTATCCATTTGCTTCTCCTTATCCTGGCAGTTGAATGAGAGACAAGGAGAATGAGAACAATCAACCGGAAGCCGACGTCAAACCTCTGATCCTGGGTTGCTTACTTGGAAGTTTGACTGCTTACCTTGTCTGTCACCTCTTTCGGCAGATCTCCTAGCTCGGCGACTTGGGGGACTCCTACTATAGGGTTTGTATCACACTTGACTAAGCCCGAAACTACAACTAAGCTTCAAGTGAAATTGATACATTACCTTGTGCGTCAACATCAGCTAAGTACACCATTCCCGGATGGAGGAAAGGTACTTCCAGAGAAGGGCAGATGAAGATCAGACCACACTTCGGTACTTAGAAGTTTCGTGATTACTCAAGGGATTGGATCTTGCAAGTCCCCAACCGAGGAGTTTCCCTCACTCGGGAACTTAGGGGAGCACTGTTTGTACCATACTTGACCAATCCCGAAACTACCGAGCACCGGCCAACGCTATACTGTCAAGGACCCAGAAGAGTTCCCCTCCGACCAGGAGGCCAATCACTACTCGACACGTGTCAAGATTAGAAGCCAATCAGAGCGCAGCACGTGTCGACATCAAGAACCAATCACAACATGACACATGTCAATGTGACAAAGCTACAAGTTTTTCTATAAATAGGGGTCATTCCCCCACAATATTGCCTAATGCCATTTTGTGTTAAATCATTCACAAGAACTCACTAAATTGAGAGCTTGATCCTTTGTACTTGTGTAAGCCCTTCACTACTAATAAGAACTCCTCTACTCCGTGGACGTAGCCAATCTGGGTGAACCACGTACATCCTGTGTTTGCTTCTCTGTCTCTATTCATTTACGTACTTATCCTCACTAGTGACCGAAGCAACCAAGCGAAGGTCACAAAACCTGACACTTTCTGTTGTACCAAAGTCTTCGCTGATTTTGTGCATCAACAAATTTAATTAGGTTTTTTTAATTTAAAATAACTACAAAATAACATTTTATAATATAAAATTTAATATTTTTTCATGTCTAGCTTGTTAGTCCGGCGTCATACCAAACACTTCACTATTTTTAGTCCTACTTAGTCTAAGCCAAGCCAGTTCAGCTTAGTTCCTGAAGTTAGTCCAGTGCAACAAACGCTCCCTTAGGGTTTTGTAGCCATTTCGGCATTCTCATTAGTTTAATAATATTCCTTTTATTTTGTAATCTTGTTCGTTGATATTCAAACTTGGTATCAGAGCCTTTAGGATTTAATTTGCTTCTGTTCAGTATCAATTTGTCCGTCTCTGCCGTGGATCATTGCCGCTGTTTCTTACCCGCAATCTGCACAAGACCACCACGAATCTGCATCAGTCACTGCATCATGCCAGATCCAGATTGGCCACCAACCTGCACCCAGTTCCATCTCCATGGATTCCATCGCTGCTGCATCGTCGCCGCACCACCAAGTCTCGCCTGCTTGAAACACCGCGCCACCATCTACTCAACCTACTGCTGCTGCGTCCGGACCCGCACCACCCCGCCGACCAAACCCACCTGATCAGTTCCGTCCAGAACCTGCACTGCGCACCCTCTGCACCATCCCCGCGGTCCGTATTCGTCCCTAACGAAGCCCAGATCCAAGAACCACTCGGATCAAGTTCGCCTGCATCTGTTTCTATTTCGCACCACACACCCGCTGCCTTAGAACCACTCTTTTGTGCTGTTTGTTCGCACCGCCGCGACACCAATGCGCCACAGACCTCCAGTTTGATTTTGCATTGTCTGCCCAGAAAGAAAGGTTGTTTGTTGCTCGCATGCTTGTTTGTTCGTTCGTTTGTTTGCTCGCTTGTTCGCCTTGTCTTGTCTTGTCCGCCTAACGGAACTTGCATCTGCATCTACTTGTTGGCAAACTCATGTATGTGTTCCGCCATGAGTTTGATGGGGGTGTTGGAATTTAGATTATTATTAGTTATCTTGCGGGCCAAGTATTAGTTACTTGCCCATTAAGTTTTTTGTTTTAGTCTAGGGTTTGCTTTAATCTTTCTCTATATAAAGACCTCTTTGTATTTGATATTTTTAATCAAGTTCGTCACAATGTAGCCTCTTAGGGTTTTGTAGCCGTTTCGGCATTCTCATTACTTTAATAATATTTCTTTTATTTTGTAATCTTGTTCGTTGCGCACTCTGATATTTAACTATTATGAGGTTATTGCTCAATAAGTATGACCCCCAAATTCCCAAACCGTATCAAACATGTATATGGTGAGATCTTGGAAAGCTGCTTTTCAACACAACTTTTGTTTTTTACCATGTAACACTCACACCATCACGTAATATTGTTGTTTCACTCATATTTTTTAATCATTAATACTCACACCGCTATTTAGTATTACCAATTCAGTTCTGTCATAAAACATGTATTTTTTATGGGAAACCATTTTTCTCGTTTATGCACCTTTGTTTGTTTCTAATCTTTAAAATTTATGATCCTTTATTCTTCTTTTTCAATATAAAAAATAAACATGATTGTGTATGAGAAGAACAAAGACGTTCAGAAATCATTTCCTTGTTTATTAATAATATAATCCTTCCATAAAATATCAGTTATATCGTAAGATGTGGGCTAACAATACTTTGTCACAACATGAACAGTTTGGATATGTGTACGCTTTGTAGAGACCATAGGTTTTTTCCCATTTATCCAATCATTTTTCTACATGTAAGTTGATTTGTCACATTTGATTTGCCTTCCTTGTGGGATAAAAGACTATAAATGCGCGGAGACCTCAATGATAAATGCAGATGGGAACAGGCTAGATGAGAGGTGAAGAAATATGGGGCCAGAAAAGACCAATATTGATGTATTATATATAGTCGAGAATATGATAGTGTTATTCACACATATTTTTTTACCCTTTACATACTGTATGTTAATTTATATCTTTTGATCTTTTTTAATTATTTGTTTTGACAGTCAAAAACTGAAAAATGCATGTAAAAGATAAAAAAAAGTGTGTAGATAATACCACTCCGAAAATATAAAGATTTCGCCATCATTTTTATAAATTTGTTTGTAGTCTTGCTTGCTCATGTTCAAAATGTGTGGCATACGCCAACTAGCCAAGGACCACAGTATAAAAAAGGGGCTTGTAAGCTTCCACGCACCCTCAAATACACGTATTCGAGTCCACACTGTGAATCGGATTAGGAGAAAAAGTAAATCATTTTAGCACTGACGTTTTCTCTTTCTGCACTTATTTCGTTGTTTTGTGTCTTAATTTCTTTTTTGAATTTATTAAATCTAACTACTAGAAAAGAAAATGTGTGTAGGGAAAAAGAAAGCGAGTATATTGTTTTCCATAAGAGAATAACCTTTTTGTACGCGCACATCTCAACTTTTCACATGACTTATATCTCATATTAAGAGTGAGATACAACATGGGGATATAAAACCGTTTTAGGAAGAAAAAAAATGGATATAAGGGGATATCTCTCTTTTCTTTCTGTATAATAACGTGAGCGGATCACATGATGAGCATGGCCGGCCTTGAGATTTCAAGGACTTTGTGCAAAAGTAAATTGGAGGTCCTAAAAAGTACTAAGAATTTAATTTTTTATATTTTTTTGTTCAAAAAATTAACTTTAGTTTTAAATTCTAATAGCACAAACAAATTTAACAAATCAACAAGTGGATAGGTGGCATATTGTTTTTCCTTAACTATTTAGAGGGTCAGGGTTCGAATTTTCATGTTATTGTGTGAAAATTTTATATTATTTTGTGGAAGCTGATGCATTTAATAAAAATAAACTGAAAAAATGATGAACACAAGTTTCGAACCCATCCCCTAGGCCAATGTAAAGAAGCAATAATACCACTTGTGCTAAGACTCAAGTTTTTTAGTTTCTACACATAATACTATATATACGTATATGTATGCAAAATTGAAAAATCATGGACCCTTCCAATTTGGGGGCCCTGTGCAGTGGCACTACTTGCACCCCCTCAAGGTCGGCTCTGATGATGAGAAATATAAAGATAATAGTATGGTCGATTGCATGAAAGAATATCTCTCATTTCATTTATTTTTCTGTCATATCAATCCTTACCCACAAACTCGGCTCAATGTGACTTGGAACTAATAGTCATTGCGGCTATATTAATTAGTTTGATTACAAATTTCCATCCAAATTGGTGTTGTCTAGACTTATTGTTTGTCAAGGGATTGACTAATGACTAGGGATATATAGCTTAGGAATTAATACATCGAATTCACATCCAATCAAGTGTCAAAGAAATTACAAAAATAAAGTTTCTTATTAAGTTGGTTAGATCAGTGTGTTTTTTTCTCTACATTTACAATTTAGATTAATTTAGTGTACTCTTTCGTGTCCGTCCTAAAAATTAATGCATGATTACTTTTTAGAGTGAACTTCTTATGTTCCCCAAGTTTTATTAAATTAAAAAATTTATAAATTAACAACGAAATTCAAATGATTGTATATACCAAATAAAAATTAGATTCTGATATGAGTTCATGTTTGACATTGTTGATATCTCGTTTGTGTGAAATCTATAAGTCTAGCAACTCATGTTGTGGCCATTAATGGTGAATGCATGATTTAGAAGAAGGTTTCGTTTGATTTATCGAGATAATTTTAATGTGATCACAACTATTTTTGCATTGCATTACAAATTTAATCATGCTATAAAATACGTGTTTGTTTATAAAAATGTAAAATTACTATCTATATATTATAATAAATAAATTAATAACATACGGAAAATTATCATCGAGCCGACCACGTTTGATGTTTTTTTAATCCAACTTTCCACAAGTTTTCCATCAAATCTGCTTCGTCGCGAATAGTGTAGCGTGCCTGGAATGGAAGGTCCATGTCACGTGGGGCAGCGACGAGACACGTGGCAGCATTTGCAGCCGTATGAGCACCCAAGGATCACGTGGAGTCGTGGACACGTGTCGTAATGTCGGTCGGGAGAGCTACCATGGTTTTGGGGGTGGGAGGGTCCATTCCAATTCCTGCAACAAAGAATCTCAAGGAAATATTTCCCCTCCCTCTCGCTCTCAGTAGTAATTGAGTTTACATGTAAACGACCATTACGAATGAAAAATCGGAAGGAAAAATAAAGGTTTTCGTAGTGTGTTTTGGTCATAAAAACATATTTGAAGAATCGCTTTCACGTGCTTATCCATATGCACACTTTATAACTGAAGTGTTTTTTCACCATGGTCGTCTCAAGTATACTCTAAATGATTCATTTAAACCAAGTTTTCAGCAAGAAAGAAAACTGGAACAAATCCAATTTTGCAATATTTGCCTCTTATTAGTTAATTGCGAGTTCATGATTAGTCAATATGTAGAGAGAGACTGATTTCTCATGTCAAACATTCAAGCATGTTATGTTGTGGAATCTTAATGCATTCAATCATGCTCAGAATTGTGGTGTAAGAACATATACATTTAAAGGGGTCAAACGAATAGGCCACCGTCAACTCGTTAAATTAAGGCATCACCAGCCCAATCCGTTTTAAAGCAGCCCTATCTTATAACAAGCACTAGGTCGAGATTATGCCCAACAGGTCAACTCGACTTGTTTACTAAGTGGGCCAACTCAAGTACGACTCAAACACGCATACTCCAATTTGAAACCGAGATGTCCATTTGACACTTTGTTAAAGCTCAAAAAGTACAATAATTAGCCCTTGGTAGGCTTGGAATTGAAACTAAAATGAAATGGACTCATAATTTAAGTGGTTCACCCCAAAACAAGACTACATCCGCTGTGTTGCTCAGATTATATTGATTTCAAAGTTTACAAATAGCGTTCGGCTAAATACTAGAATTTTATCTCCCTTAAGTTGTCTGACCCCCTTACAAGAGGTTCCGACCCCTTTATATAGGCCATCCATGAACTCAGAAAGTCTTGGGCTCACCTAGTCTTATTTTTCTAACATTTAATGTGACACCTACATCAACTAGCGTGCTGACAACCTTTTTAACCATCAGTCGATATTAAGCGGTGAAAAGACACTTGCTCATTTAGAATTGCACGCCCTTCAAGATCAATGTGTGTCGAGCAACCTACTCGGTCTTGATTAGTCAACCATGTCACTCCAAGCAGCAACTCAACCGCTTTTACGTCTCGTCGTAGACTTCTGACATGAGCCCTGAGTGGTGTTTGAGTAGGTCTGCTCCTAAAAATTTGTACCATAAAGTTGTTGGTCTTCCCACGTGTCTTGGGGGTCGAAAAGTACTTTATGTTGGTCAGTCGGACTACTCTGGTTAGTGGTCCCCCCTCTTTAATTTTGTTGAGCCTTGGGCTTCTTATTCTTCTTTGGGCTTTAACTTTTATTGGGCCTTTTGTGGCCTTTTTCTAGCTTGCACTATTTTGAGGGTTGAAAAGGACCCTGCATTAACAAATCTCTGTACACACCAGACAAAGTGGTATTCCTTAGTATCACTTGTATCGCACGGAGGTTTTGAGTTTAAATCCCTCTTTTTTTTTAGTATCGCTTGTATTGCAAAAAATAAAAATAAAAAAAAATAAAAATAACAGGAAGCATTTTTTGCCAAAACATTCTACGTAGTTATAGTGTGAATCCAAACCGTTGATTAGGTGGTACATTTTATAGTTAAGTTCTTAATTACTTTAGTTCAGCCTTTGCCAATATGGCAAAAGAATCACAAAGCATAAATTAACTAGAATGCAGGGAGATGGCCTTGCTCCACCAAAGAGGCAATGCAATCATCAAACATCTCTTGGATACTCTTAAACTTGAACCCTAGACTCTCCCCAGCTTTGAGGTGTTCAACTCATAATAACGTGGCCTCCCTAGTTGGTCAAACCTAAAAATTTTCACGTAAAATTCGATTAAAAGTAATTGATATAACTGATGCGCATAGCGTGTGACGATCTTTTTTTTTTTTTTTTTTTTTTTTTTGGGAATTTGGAGCATAAAAAATGGATCGGCCCACAGTATGAACCGATAAATTATGCTTAATTAATTGTAGCTGGTAAAAATATCAAACCTTGTGGGGATAGGCAAGGAAGGATATCTTGTAGATAATAAGGAACCCAACTCGGTGTTGTCCATAACTGTTGAGCTACAAATATATCTGCCATGAGCACTTTCATGCTCATAAACTAAGATGTGACAGAGTGCAACATTATCAATGTGAACATATCCCATCCTTCCATACCACTTAAATATCTCTGTTTCCCCTGCTTGATTGTTCAAACAAATAACCGTGTAATGTGCTTATAATCGAAGTTAAGTAAACGAAGAACTAGCGCGAAAAATCACGAAGATAAATCTGTAGTAGTAGTAGTACCTTTAAGCAGGCCAAGAACATCTGATGCAGTAGAACACAACTCTGGTGGCAAACAAGGCCCGATCACGAAGGAGGGTAGGACAGTAACCATATCAATCCCATTTTCTTTGCAGAAATCCCATCCTGCTTTCTCAGCTAAAATTTTCTACTTAGGGTACCAAATCTAGTGAAATAGGTGCAGATGCATAATTTGTCTGTTAAATGGTTTGGACGGATTATATATAATGCACATGGAAAAAGAAAACATTGAGCTTAAGAAATGTAATAGCACAGATCAATAAAATTCGGCATTACTTTGCTTTGCAGCTAGGTATTAGTATATATGTCACGCCCCGATCCCGACATACGTCCAGGATCGACACGTGACGTCACCTAAAACCCGTATCTCAACATACCCCGCCTCTGAGATATGGCAAATCACAACTCGAGAATCAATTCTCATAGTAAATTTTTCTTTTCGTATACTTTATGGCTGCATCTAACCTCCTCGTTAGACTGCCTACGTACCCTCATTAGGGATCAAGCCATTCGTAGTTCACCATTCATTACACTTCGACATTTATCATACGACGTTCAATCAAAAAGCATAGCATTCCTCAATCAATTATTAGAACTTAACAAGCATGAATTACTAGGTTCATGGCTACATAACAAACCACATGACATTCAAGGTTTCCATTCCATCCATCATATAAATCACTATGGTTTCAACATGATCCTTCCATACACAGCAAGTAACATATCCAATAACCAACAAAGCACATATCATTCGTAAGCCACATGGATCAACTAAAATAATAATATTAACAATCATATCCAACGTCATTTCACAATCCCGTCAATTAATCTATTCATGAATCAAGGAAGCATGATCTTAGCATTTAATTATGTTAATCAATGCATGTAGTAACATATCATTTCACAATTTAACCCAGGGAACTCTATATAATACCCTTCTTGGATTATGAGCAATAACATGGTAAATCTATTTTATATTCACAAGGTCTAACGTGGATAATTCTCATTCACTTGGATCTAGGGTTCTTGACTAACCTTTTGGAACTGTGCAAGAGTAAGGATTCCGGACCACTCAACGGAATCCAATCACATCGATTTCTCGTAATCTATCCAGACCTGTTGCATGCAAAATCAGTGCCATCGATCATAGTTTATAATTCTCAATATAAGTTCGTAACTATGAATACATAGTCAAGTCTCTAATAACTCCGAATGAGTTACCCAGACATCCAACGACTTTTCTAATTTAAACTACAAGATTCTCAAAATCCATCTTTCATATGTACAATAAACATTAGGGCTAGAAGAACGCAGTTCGGTCGAAGCCTACATAAGTAACCAAACAGGAAGTGGCCCCCAAAGCGGATTACCCAAGCAGTGCCACCCCTGAGAAAATAATCAAGTAGGCAGCGACCTCCCAATGCGGATTAACCTAGCACAATCACTCATATAGCTGTTAGAAAGTGATCATCCAATGCGGATTAACCAAACATGATCACTCTTAAGCATACATGGCCATAAGGATCGCCCAACGCGGATTAACCAAGCACGATCCATATATAGTATGGTCCCCCAATGCGGATTAACCAAGCAGGACCACTAATTACCCCCAATGCGGATTAACCAAGCAGGGTCAAGAAAATCAAGTAGGTAACGCAAATATACCAAGCATGATCACTCTTAAGTATAAATGGCCATAAGGATCGCCTAACACTGATTAACCAAGCGCGATCCATATAAAGTATGGTCCCCCAAAGCGGATTAACCAAGCAGGACCACTAGTGACCCCCCAATGCGGATTAACCAAGCAAGGTCAAAATAATCAGGTAGGTAGTGATCACCCCATGCGGATTAACCAAGCATGATCACTCCTAGTACGCGTATGGTCCCCCAATGCGGATATACCAAGCAGGACCATCAATGTACAACTACTACATGGTGCAGAAAATTCAACACACACAACTTACCCATCACTTAACCCCTATGGATTACAATGTAATCACCTACACCAACAATTCTCATGCCCACCAACTCAAATGCCTCACAAGCATATAAGTTCTACAAAAATACTTCTAATAGGAATCTACGATCACATTGTCACAACATTTATCGGACTTACCCTTCACATTACTAAAAAGATAATTAAACGCACATGTATCACAATCATCATCCGTACATAAGCCAATTCATGTTTAATAAACATAAGTCTATGGCCAAATATATAAAAAGCACATTTCAATAGAAATCACCTTTATAAGACCAAAACATAATCACATATGATACTAATATAAAAATCAAGGTAATAGCTTTGTCACATATACACAAGTCATTCCCTAACCAATGTAGACTCACTAGACTTCACTTAATCTTCCGTAGTACTAATTTTAGTAATTAGGACGTTTCATGACATGTTGACCAAAAGTCAATTCTCAATAAACATTAGGGTCCACAAACTTACGTAATTTGATTCGGAAGATCCGCACCTCAGATTTCTGATCCGTAACTTTCCAAAGTCCACATTATGCTCAAATAACAACATACTAAAATCTCAACACGATCCGACCGTCGGATCTCTGCCAATTTCAAAATTCAAGTGGCGGTCGACACTTAATTTTTCAACTTCGAAATCCAATTAGGGAAGATCCGTATGTCGGATTCCCGATCCGTAAATTTCTATGATCCATAAATATTATATTCTATCATGCATTAAGGTTTGGTGACAATCTAACGGTTGGATCGTCGAATCATATTTTGACCTAACCACGTATCATAATGAAATTAGGTTCAAACAATCAAACCATATCATAAGGATGTCAATTATGAAATCAGGACATCTAATTGAACTTAAAAGGACATCGTCGGCCCACTGGCCAGGGCGCCGCCGCACGCGCCACCGCAGGTGGCAGTCAGCCGCCCCAACTTGCCGAAAAAATTCAACTATTTTTAAAAATTACCAAAATTTACAGAAATGAAGATCTCAATGAGTAGAGTAAGTTTTATACCTGTGGCCAAGTCTAATTTGGCGGGTAAAAGCCCCAATTTTATCCATACCCGCAAGAACCCTAGAAATTTGGGTGACTTTGATTCGGCTTCTCCAGTGCTCCGCCGCCCCTATATTTGTTTGGGCTTTATTCCAGACCTCAAGAAGAGGCTATGGATGGTGGTAATCGAAGAAATTTGTTTCAAATTGGGAAATCGTCCTCTATGAACCCGCACACCCACCGGTGTGACTTTCCCAGTTTCAAGATTATTTTGCATGGAATGTGGGATAGAATAGGTAGAGGGGAAGATGAGAAATGGTTTCAAAGTGATGAGAAACTTCAACTCGCTGGGAATTTGCCGAAAGACTACCCAATTCCAATGGGTCTGCCCGTTGGTTTTGCACGGGTTCAGTGACCCGTTTCCTCCCCCCCCCCTTTCTGATTCCTTTTTCCTCCCTTTTCTTTTTTTTTTTTGCTGCCACACGGCAGTTTCAAATTAATCTTTTTTTTTTCTTTTTTTTTCCCATTTCTCATTGGTCCCTTTCCCACTATGTGGGAGTTCACTAATTCCTACACTTTATAGTGTCACAACTTCAAACGTTCATAAATATACCGTTATAAATCGAACTCACAAACGGCATTCGCCTATGCGTTCGTGATCTCGAAATCTATTCAGCAATATAAATTGTGACCTCGAAAGGTTCGCAGATTTTAACTAATTACTTCCCAAACTTCAAACTTCGTGACTAATTTAATTAAAATCTAAATTCAAACAATTTAAAATAAATTCTCAATAATACAAATACGTAGGTGATAAAAGTGAAATCCAGGAACGAGATTTCACAATATATGAGAAGGGATGCATTCAAAGTTATGCTAAATTCGCCGAACAAATATGTATTGGTTAGACTACTGTTCGGGCAGGAATTTCGTTGGGAAAGGTCCCTGGCTCGAGCACACAGCTCCCCGAGGAATTGGCGCCGATTGATGTGGCTGTCGGGCTCCTGCTTGTTGGCGGGCTGCAATAGGAGGACAAAGTTAGTTATGAAATGTGCCTTTGTGGGGCCTTAGGTGTAGGCCTTGAGGCTCGCAATCAAAACTAACTAATTGCTCAGGCGTGCCACTGCCATCTTCAACATGGCAGATGTAAAATAAGTATATTCAGTTGTTTGCTTGTGCCCGAGAGACTAGTTCAGTTATGAAAGATGCCTTTGTTGGGCCTTAGGTATAGGCCTTGAGGCTTACAATCATAACTAACCAAGTACTCTTAGCATATTGATGTTGTTTCATTGTTGTAAAGGTCAAACAACTGTTTTCAAGCTAATTACTCGCGCCCGAATGACTGAATTAGCTCTGATAGGTGCCTTTGTGGGGCCTTAGGTATAGGCCTTGACGCTCGCTATCAAAACCAACTCAACACTTTAAGCGTATCATTGTAATTATAGTATAATGGATGTGAAGGTCGATTACTTGCGCCCCAAGTTACTCGGACTTCTTGCTATCAAAAGATTATCGTGGATGAGTTAAGTCCACATTAAGTTCTTTTTTATGCCTTAAGACTAAGGACTTTTAGTTGATCAATCTCATATGCTTGAGAAGTGAGAATTTAGATCTGATCAAAGCATCAGTTCACCAAATGGATCAAATCTAAGAACTTATGGATCTTTCAATTACAAACTGACTGGAAATGACTTGAATAAACATTGAAGTACTCATTCTACTACCAGATCTATGTATTGAAAGATGAAACAAATAAGGTCGGGCAAGAACCACTCGGTCCGTATTCGTCCCTAACGAAGCCCAGATCTAAGAACCACTCGGATCGAGTTCACCTGCATCTGTTTCTATTTCGCACCACACACCTGCTGCCTTAGAACCACTCTCTTGTCGCTGTTTGTTCGCACCGTCGCGACACCAATGCGCCACAGACCTCCAGTTTGATTTTGCATTGTCTGCCCAGAAAGAAAGGTTGTTTGTTGCTCGCATGCTTATTTGTTCGTTCGTTTGTTTGCTCGTTTGTTCGTTCGTTTGTTTGCTCGCCTGTTCGCCTTGTCTTGTCTTGTCCGCCTAATGGAACTTGCATCCGCATCTACTTGTTGGAAAACTCATGTCTGTGTTCCGCCATGAGTTTGACGGGGGGTGTTGGAATTTAGATTATTATTAGTTATCTTGCAGGCCAAGGATTAGTTACTTGCCCATTAAGTTTTTGTTTTAGTCTAGGGTTTGCTTTAGTCTTTCTCTATATAAAGACCTCTTTGTATTTGATATTTTTAATCAAGTTCGTCACAATGTAGCCTCTTAGGGTTTTGTAGCCGTTTCGACATTCTCGTTAGTTTAATAATATTTTTTTTATTTTGTAATTGATAAATATCGTTTTGCTGATGAATAATCAAGCTCTCTCACCTTGAATCCCTGCTGCAATGGCAGCATGGTTTATATACAAGTTTACAAGCATGCAATAAACAATACTACTGTCCTTAACCCTTGCTGTACTGACAGCATGGTTTATATACAAGTTTAATACACGCATGCAATAAATAATACAGGTGGCAGAAACCATGTGAAGTATTCCTTCTGTCAGGGTGTGCAGCTAAGTATTCCTTCTGTCAGGTTGTGCAGTCTTCTGTCAGGTTGTGCAGCAAGTGGATTGCAGCTGGAAGGTTGAGGTTGAATTGGTGGTGTTGTCGTGGACCTTTCTTTAGGGTTTGGTTTATCACACCCCCGCAAGCTGACGGGGCGTTGACGAACGGGAAGCTTGGAGATAAGATAATGGAAACGGACAGAGGACAAACCCTTGGTTAAAAAATCAGCAATTTGATCTGTGGTAGCCACATAACCAACCTCTAGTTCCTTGCGAATGACCTTTTCCCTTATGTAGTGATAATCCACTTCAACATGGCGCATGCGAGCTTGATAAACAGGATTGGAAGCAACAGCAATGGCGCTGATATTGTCACACCAGAGACGAGGTGGCTGTAATGGTAGATATAAATCACGGAATAGATTTCGAAACCATGATAGATGGGCAGAAGTATAGGCAAGTTGACGATACTCCGCCTCTGTGCTGGACCGGGACACTCCACGTTGCTTTTTCGAACTCCAGGAAATTAAATTATCTCCAAGAAATATGCAGTGACCTCCAGTGGAACGACGGTCATCAGGGTCGCCGGCGTAGTCAGCATCAGCGAAGGCAGTTAGAGTGAGGGGACTGGGTTTGTAAATTAAGCCATGATCATGTGTGCCTTTCAAATACCGTAAGATGCGTTTGACTGCAGCCCAATGTGCAGTAGTTGGAGAGTGCATGAACTGACACACTTGGTTGACAGCGTAAGCAATATCAGGACGTGTAAATAGAAGATATTGAAGGGCGCCCACAACACTGCGAAAAGAAGATCCATCTGAGAGAGGCTCTCCATCATATAAACTCAAGCGTGTTGTGTGAATCGTCGTAGGCCACTGAAGCTCAAGGGAAATTTTATAGGATGGCAATAAGGCCAGCGATGTTGTATGGCACAGAATGTTGGGCGGTGAAGCATCAACACGTACACAAAATGGGTGTAGCGGAGATGAGGATGCTTCGTGGGATGTGTGGGCACACGAGAAAGGATAAGATTGGGAATGAGGATATCCGAGGTAAAGTAGGAGTAGCCGAAATTGTAGGAAAGATGAGAGAAAATCGGCTCCGGTGATTTGGACATGTGCAAAGAAGGCCGACTGACGCTCCGGTTCGAAGATGTGACTACGGGACAGAGGTTCAGGGCCGAAGGGGTAGAGGAAGACCTAGGAAAATTTTGGAAGAGACTCTAAGAAAAGACTTAGAGTACTTGGATCTAACGGAGGACATGACACAAAATCGAGCGCAATGGCGTTCTAGGATTTATATAGCCGACCCCACTTAGTGGGAAAAGGCTTTGTTGTTGTTGTTGTTGTTCGTTGCGCACTCTGATATTCAACTGTCCTGAGGTTATTGCTCAATAAGTATGACCCCCAAATTCCCAAACCGTATCAAACATGTATATGGTGAGATCTTGGAAACCTACTTTTCATCACAACTTTTGTTTTTTACCATGTAACACTCACACCGTCACGTAATATTGTTGTTTCACTCATATTTTTTAATCATTAATACTCACACCGCTATTTAGTATTACCAATTCAGTCCTGTCATAACACATGTATTTTTTATGGGAAACCATTTTTCTCGTTTATGCACCTTTGTTTGTTTCTAATCTTTAAAATTTATGATCCTTTATTCTTCTTTTTAAATATAAAAAATAAACATGATTGTGTATGAGAAGAACAAAGACGTTCAGAAATCATTTCCTTGTTTATTAATAATATAATCGTTCCATAAAATATCAGTTATATCGTAAGATGTGGATTAACAATACTTTGTCACAACATGAACAGTTTGGATATGTGTACGCTTTGTAGAGACCATAGGTTTTTTCCCATTTATCCAATCATTTTTCTACATGTAAGTTGATCTGTCACATTTGATTTGCCTTCCTTGTGGGATAAAAGACTATAAATGCGCGGAGACCTCAATGATAAATGCAGATGGGAACAAGCTAGACGAGAGGTGAAGAAATATGGGGCCAGAAAAGACCAATATTGAGGTATTATATATATAGTTGAGAATATGATAGTGTTATCCACACATTTTTTTACCTTTCATATACTTTTATGTTAATTTATATATTTTCATCTTTTTTAATTATTTGATCCGACAGCCAAATATTGAAAAATGTCTGTAAAAGATAAAAAAGAGTGTGTAGATAATACCACTCCGAAAATATAAGTGTGAACACGGAAAATTCCTGAAACGAAAGAGACAAGAACGACGTGCACAAACAAATATTATGTATTTGATGATTTTGGGTTACAATCTCTCTTAAATTTGATCATCTGATTCAATCTCCGTAAGGTGTGTATTTGTGGATGTGCGATTGATCCAAAGGGCCGTTTGGGCTTGATCTAAGGATGAACGTTCTTCAAGGGCCGTGGACTTGATCTTGAAGGTGGATTTGAGCGGATCTTCAAATGGGCTTTTGGGCTTGATCTTTGAAGAACAGTGATGAACGGATCTCCAAGGGCTTTTGGGCTTGATCTTGAAGAACGATGAACGAAGAACGAAGAACACTTTCTTCAAGGGCCGAAGGGCTTTATCCTGAAGGTGGATGATTGTTGATCCAAGGGGCCGTCGGGGCTTGATCTTGGAAGAATGATGAACGATGGTGCTTTCTTCAAGGGTCGTCGGGGCTTGATCTTGAATTGGTGGAAGTTCTTCAAGGGCCGTTGGGGCTTGATCTTGAGGATTGGTGGATGATTGTTGATCCAAAGGGCCGTTGAGGCTTGATCTTGGAAGAACGATGAACGAAGAACGAAGAAGGCTTTCTTGATTCTTCGGGAACCTGGATGCTTGAGAGCTTCAGAGTTTCAGAGCTTCAGGGCTTCCAGGTGTAATATGAATTGGTTCCTCCCCCCAAATGAATGAAATGGGCTTGTATTTATAGAATTTTCCAAGGCCTAATTTTGAATATAATATCCCAGATGAAATAAGTCGTTTCTGCCAGGTGTTGACACGTGTCCTATTTGATGACTTTTCCAACTCATTTCAATTTTCGTTTAATCACACGCTACATGTAAAATTTATGTAATACATGAGCGTTGACACTTTGATTTATCGGTCAACATTTATTTACCGAAATTTCGATGTCTACAAATGCCCCCACTTCAAGGCACGTCATATACATGTGCTTGTCACGTGTAGGAGATGCGTTTTGAAGTCCCTTACTGTAGATGTCGATCCAAGGGCCATCGAGGCTTGATCTTGAATTGGGCTGGAGATTTCTTCAAGGGCCGTTGAGGCTTGTTCTTGAACTTTTATTTGAAATTTCTTCAAGGGCCGTCGAGGCTTGATCTTGAGGGTTGAAATTGGACCACAAGGAGCTTCATGTGGTAGATCATCTTTGGATTTGGTAGTGGGTGAATCGGCACGTATTTTGTTGCGCTTGTTGACTTTCCACAGCTTTGATCTTGAACTGGGTTGAAGGATTTTCTGGATTCCTCCAATTGTTGATTTTCCACAGCTTATTCTTGAACTAGGTTTTGATTCAAGGGTGGTAGACACTTAATCTTGAATCGGACTTGTGATTTCTTCCAGGGCCGTCGAGGCTTGATTTTGAATTTGGCTGGAAGCTTCTTCAAGGGCCGTTGAGGCTTGATTCTTGAAGGCTGACTCGAACACATGGCAAGCAGGCACGAGGTGAAGGTGACGACTTGTTGCTTTGTTCAATCTTTCTAATTCACACCTGAGCAGTTTGGTCAACGGTATGATCTTCAAGATTGATGGGCTCTTCTTCCAGTTGGTGACTTGGTCTTTAAGGATTTGATTCAAGGGTGGTGAATCGGCACGTGCAGCCCACAACGCCTAGTAAGTCGACCCAAGAATTTGAGGGTCAAAACGAGTTCACCGTCCTCAGGCAGATGCGGCATCTTCTCGAGTTCTTCATCTCAGACTCTTTCTGCTGAGTTGACTGTGCATGCTGCATTCTTCTCTGCTTGTTTCTTCAGGCAGATGTGGCAGCTTCTCGAGTTCCTCAGTTCGGACTCCTTCTGCTGAGTTGACCGTGCAGACCGCATTCTTCTCTGCTTGTTCCTTCTGCACCTTGTCTCCACATGCTGCAAGGTATCATTTTCACTTGCCTTATCTGTCCTCCAGGCAGATGTGGCAGCTTCTTTGAAAGTACAGCAGCGGTGGAAGGCGAGTACTCGAGAGCAGTGCTAGGTAGGCAATCAGGGAAGGGTTCCAAGCAGTCGGTTCCTTACCCGAGTTTGAGTGGAAGTTCCAGCATATTGTTTTCTTTATCCTTGTCTTTGTAGGTAGGAACAAGGACAAAGGAAATGACAGGGACAACGCATGTTATGAGATACTCTTGCTTTCTACCCTGGTGATATGAGATACTTTTGCTTTGGAGTCATTAGCTTGCAGAGGTACCCCAAGGAATAAGGAACACTGAATGACTCGAGAGGTTTCGTTGGGAAAACATTTTTTGAGATGAAGAAAGGCTCTGTATGTCTGCCTTGCTATGGAAGGCGAAGGTAGACAATTATAGGAAGTTCTTTGATACCTGTAGAGGTACTATTCTTTCACTCGTGTCGGCAACCGATGCGTGATTGATCTATATAGCTTCACGTGCTTGTTTCTTTATTAGAAATTTTTGACAAATTGTACCTCTTCTTTCTTCAACACTTTGAAAATGTCAGGACCCTTCGATCGTCGTTTTGACTTGAATCTTGGTGAAGAGGCAGTCCCGCCTTCTCCAGACAACATATGGCGCCCATCATTCATATCCCCTACTGGTCCTCTTACCGTTGGGGATTCGGTGATGAAGAATGATATGATCGCTGCGGTGGTGGCCCGGAATCTTGTCACTCCCAAAGATAATAGACTACTTTCCAGGCGGTCTGATGAGTTGGCTGTTAAGGAGTCTCTGGCTCTTAGTGTGCAGTGTGCGGGTTCCGTGTCCAACATGGCCCAACGCCTATTTGCTCGAACCCGTCAAGTTGAATCGTTGGCGGCTGAAGTGATGAGTCTCAAACAGGAGATTAGAGGGCTTAAGCATGAGAATAAACAGTTGCACAAGCTCGCACATAACTATGCCACAAACATGAAGAGGAAAATTGACCAGATGCAGGAATCTGATGGTCAGATTTTACTTGATCATCGGAGGTTTGTGGGTTTGTTCCAACAACATTTGCCTTCGTCTTCTGGGGCTGTACCGCGTAGTGAAGCTCCGAATGATCAACCTTTGGCTCCTCTTCTTCCTGGAGTTCCGCCGAGTGGTGAGGCTTCAAACAGTCAACCTCCAGCGCCTCTCATTTCTGGAGCTCTGTCGAGTGGTGAGGTGGCGCCTGATCGTCCTTGAAGATCCCCTCTTGTAAATTTGATTTGATTTGATTTTTTTTTTTTTAAGGTATGTATAATGCAAATTTATGTAAAATTTCCAGAAAAATAAATAAAATGGACTTTATTTCTCTCAATGCAATTTCTTTTTTTTTTTGCTATATATATATTATGTACACACATATATATATATATCTATATATATTATTTCTTTTTCTTTTGGCGCTGTACAACCATCCCCTTTTTTTTTCTTTTGTTTTTTTTTCTTTTTCTTTTGGCGCTGTACAACCATCCCTTTTTTTTTCTTTTGTTTTTTTCTCTTTTTCTTTTGTCACATGGTGCCAGACGCACCAAAGATCTTTTTTTTTTTCTCTTTTATTATTATTATTATATATATATATATATATATTTTGCCTTTAATTATGGTGCCAGATGCACCCTCCCCTTTTTTTTATATGGTGCCAGACGCATCATGCATTTTTATTATTATTATTATTATTATTATTATTATTATTTTCTTTTTCTTTTGGTGCTGGATGCACCAAGTTCCATCATCATTTTTTTTTTCTTTTTCTTTTTGCACATGGTGCCCATGCACTACCAGGAACTTTTGATCTGCCATGGGGCTGTTCCCCATCTTTGATCCACCATCCCATTTTCTATTATTATTTTTTTGTATAAATTTCGATGATGGGCTGGAGAATTTACAGGGAGCGGAGCAAGGAGGAGAGGATGGGGAGTTGGAGAGGGCTTCGGAGCACCGGTGCTTCAGCCATGGAGGGCACGAGGTCGTCAGTGCCATATTTCGTCGTCTGCTGGAATAGTCTAGGGAGCGAGCTTCTTGCAGTGGGCACACCGCGGTGCGTAGAACTGAACGACGATGATGACGGTTCCTTGTTGTCGTGACCTTTGGCGGATGGAGTGAGAGTCCTAACTTTGAGTTCGAGGGCTGTGAGGACGTGGTTTGACGGAGATCTTGCCATCGTCGTTGGAATCGAAGCTTTTGAAGACCTTTCTGGTCTCCTCGGCGACGAAGCTGCACTCGTCGATGCGAGCAGGCGGCGGAACGGTGGTGGCTGCAACGCTGTGATCTCTTGAAGTCCCTGCAGCTTGTCTTGACTGCACGTACCAAGCAAACCGCCCGGAAATCGACGGAGGCAAGGCCCCAAGGAAGCAGCTGGCCACCAAGGCAGCCTGGAAGTCTGCTCCGGCGACCGGATGAGTGAAGAAGCCTCACCGCTTCAGGCCGGGAACGGTGGCGCTGAGAGATCAGGAAGTACCAGGAGAGCACGGAGCTCCTGATCCGTAAGCTGCCATTCCAAAGGCTGGTGAGGGAGATCGCCCAAGACTTCAAGACCGATCTGAGGTTCCAGAGCAGCGCCGTGGCGGCGCTCCAGGAGGCGGCGGAGGCGTACTTGGTGGGACTGTTCGAGGACACCAACCTAAACAACTTTTAAAGAGCATCGAGCCATTGCTAAAGCGGAAGAGCCTGGCGGACGGCGTTTGGGTTCGAGCCAAAAAGGAGATGATGTCGGTATCTTTACTCAGCCCTTGCCTCTCGGAGCCGTCGCTTTGCTCGGCCTCGGCGCATCTGTCCTCATCTAACACTCGAAAATATTCCTCTTTTCTCATAGTTCCCTGTTCTTGAGCTCTGTACCCTTCTTCACATGACTCATCTTTTTCGGGAATCACTTCAGGTGGCTGAAAGGCACCCTGACTGGGAGCGCTTCGTTCATACGGTTGTGGGTTTTCATCAGGAACATATCCCGGATCCAAGAGTATCCTAGCCTGACCAAAATCCACCAGCTTGAGAACTCCATCGTCCCTAATCAACAATTTACAGGGCTTCAAATCGCGGTGGACCACCAAATTCTGATAACACGAGTCAACCTCCGATAGGATTTGCAACTTCCACCGCTTGATCTCGGACATGTTGGATGCTAGTTTCTTGTGAGTCGACTAGGTCCAGAGGGAGCAGATCTCATCGGAACCAAGATTCTGTGTGGTCGCGTACTGCTGATGCACGTGCTGGAACAGAATTGCTTCAGCGAGAGCTTGTTCCTGGACCAGAGCGTCGTCGAGCTTCTTTTTTTCGGAAGGATCGGACACGGCTCCAGTGGTTGCTGGAATTGGGTTTTGGCGGTGGACTGTAGCGGGAAGCACTAGTTGGAGCAGTGCCTGGTGTGAATTTGTTTCAACGAGCCAACGCTCCAATGGACCGACAGATCGGAGCATGGAATGGATCCGCCGCCATTTCTCAAATCACAGTTGGATCGCGCGGAGCACCCCCTCTCTATCTGTAAATGATTTCAGAAGCTTTGCCGCTCGCAGCTCAACCGCTCGCAGGTGGTGTTTTATTTGTAGACGAAGACGAGTTCACTGAGTCACAATTGAATCCTTCATCATCTTCAGCTACTCTTGCCGCCATGGACGAGTTGCTCGAGCTCTGCAACTCTTATGTCCCTCCATTGTTGTCGCGAGAACGGCTTGGTATCTTTTCCGGTCAGGGTAAGCATGTGCTCTCCAGATTTCTTCACATCACCGCCAGTGTATGGGACGGCATGCGATGCCATTGTCGGTTGGTGCTCTTTTAGCTGCTGCTCGGGCGGGCCACGAGAGTTGGGCTCTTGGCATCTGGGCCTGTGAAATGGAGGGAGGCCTGGGCCTAGAAGAAGAAGAAGCAGACATTTTGGCGAAGGGATAGGCCTGGCATTTGGGTCTTTTGCTGACATTTTGATTTTTTTTATTATTATTTTATTAATTTTTTTTTGAAGCTGTAATAAATGAATATATTTTTTGTAAATACATAAAACATATGTATTTTTTTTTCTTTTCTTTAATAAAACATTTTTTTTTTATTTTGATATGACTGAACTCGAAATTAAATATTCCAGCTGCCTACGTACCCTTTCAAAGAAAGAGATCAAGTCAAAACGTATTTCAAATACATACATATTTTTTTGGTATATTTTTTTTTTGTGCCGTTTGCAGTTTTAACTCATGCAGGCAAGGAGTGTTGGTGCCGTGTTGCAGTTTTAGCTCGTGCAGGCAAGGAGCGTTGGTGTCGCCTTTTATGCTCGTGCAGACGAGGAGCGTTGGTGTTGCCTTTTATGCTCGTGCAGACCAGGGGCGTTGTGCCATGCAGTTTAGACTCGTGCAGGCGAGGAGCGTTGTGCCATGCAGTTTAGGCTCTTACAGACAAGGAGCTTTGGTGTCACCTTTTATGCTCGTGTAGACGAGGAGCTTTGGTTCGTGCAGTTTAGGCTCGTGCGAACAAGGAGCATTGTGTCCTACAGTTTATGCTCGTGCGGACAAGGAGCTTTTGTTGATTTTGTCAAGCAATTTTGGAAAGGCGTTCCTCACAATCTTCATAGCAAGGAGCCTTGACCGCGTAATTGAAGAAGTCTTCGGGTAAGAAGTCGCGCATCGTGATGGCCACAGACGATCTTTGTGTCGTAATTTCATCATTTTCAACACGTTCACATTGCTTTGAAGGTTGACAAGAGCTGATTTGCCCCCTTTCCGATTGGCGGAGTTGTGGAGGGGACGTATGCTTCTTGTGTCATTTCTTAGGAGTGACTTGAGTCCATCCTTCAATTTTGCTTGTCTTGGAGGATGCCCCCATCGGTTGAGGTGAAAACTTCGAGTCGGAAGAGCCAGGAGTGAAGGTGGTATAGTTTATGTTCACCACATCGTCAAGATCTAGCTCGATGATTTCTTTCTGAGCCAGCTTCATGATGAGATCTTTCAGCAAGAAACATTTTTCTGTCGGATGACTGATGAAGCGGTGGAATTTACAGTACCTTGGACTGTCAGTGTGATAGGAGCATATTTATGCGCCTTAGTTTATCTTGTTCTTGTGCATTTATAGTGTTTTTCCTTAGTAAAGTAGTCTTTTAAGCTAGTTTTATGTGTTTTCAGGTTCTAAGGACAAAGGATGCATTTTGGAGCCTTTTGAAGCAAAAGTGGGCTAAAATGGAGTTCATGCATACGAAGCACAAGGGGTGGACGAATTTGAAGGATTGATGAAGCTAGGAAGGCATTTCAAAGTTGAAGAATTGAAGATACAAAGTTTCCTAGTTGAAGTAGGAAAGGGCTTAAATGAAGGATTCCTAAATGAAGAAGGATTCCTAATCAATGTAGGAGTCCTAATTGAAGATGGATTCCTAGACGAATGAAGTTTCCTACTCAAGCAAGGGTTCCTATGTGAAGAAGAAGAGTTAAAGTCAAAAATCAGCTCAAGATAAGGAACCTTATCCAAAACCTTATCTTAGCTTATCTTATCCAAACCAACCTTATCCTATCCTATCTTATCCTAATCCTAAACTATCCACATTCTAGCCACTTAGGAGGGTTTCTAACTAGATTAAGATGCTTAAAATGGGATTTCTAGAAGACCTAATCTTATCCTACATAAATGGCGCCTAGAACCTTTCTAGAAGCCCCTAAAAATCTGCCTTGCATTATCTTCTAGAACCCTAGCCTTTGTGCCGAATTTTCTACCCTATTTCCCTTGGGATTTTGGTTTCTAGAAGCCTTATCATTTCACACTCTTTGTGTTGCACCTTATCTCCCATTCCTTTTGGGTTTTTGACTTGTTTTCCTAGTAGGATTGTATGTTATTATCCTATGCAGTTTAGGTCTTTTAAACCTTGTCCTTTGCTACCTAGGAGAGGGATTTTCTGCCTATATATACAACTCATTGCTGCACCCTTTAAGGCACCACCTCTCATACAAATTCATTCACTCTACAAATTCGTCCAAATACTTCTCCACACCTTTGCCGCACCATCCCCTTCCCCTAAACACTACTACATCCATCCATAACCCTTCTCCACCATCCATAACCCCAAAGAACCTGTCCAAAGTCCTTTGCCGCACCAAGGAGGAGGAGAAGGAAGCTTGGAAGTTCATGCAATTCAAGTTCACGCCGTTGGAATTTCTAGGTGTTTCCTTTCCTTTAATTTCAATGTTTAAACTTATTACTCTTTGTTTTGTGCGTATGAGGAACTAAACCCCCCCTTGGCTAGGGGGGGATTCGAAATACATGTTTATGCTTGCGTTATGATTTGAGTACGTCTAATTGCGTTTCATAAGTTGTGAATTCAATTTACTTATCTACGTAAATTACATTGATTTGTGTGTGTTGGTTGAGAGTGCACGCTTAATTATCATGCATAAATTGAATGCTAGGATATAAGGAAATTTCACCTAATCGTTATGGACTTATATTCACAAGTAGTAAAGGTTGATGATCTCAATCGCGTTAAGTAAATTCTTGGCATAAGTTTCATACACTCATAGTAACAAGTGCTTCGTCAATGCTTATGGTTTTCATAGAACTTAATGATTCTTGCTTGTATCTCTATTATGCAATCATGTAGGGGACTTGTGGGGAATGTTTTGGGTTGTCGTATGCAATCATCCAATTCAATAACGTTAGGAAAATCTGAAGGTTAATTTAAGCGGACCTAATTAACTTGGGGCGTTGAGAGTTCATGGTTTATTGAAAAGCAATTGGAAATCGTTTTATATGCAAGTATAACATGTGTGGAGATGAACCCCTTAGCTAGCCTTCCATCCACCCATTTAAATCAATTTCGTTTTTACAATCTGTTCTAATTTACAAAGTTTGTTTTGTTTTTAAATTCGTCCAAAACCAATCCCCCTTTGTTTTAAAGTGTCAAATTAGTTAGTAAGTGTTTTACTTTGTGTTTTTAAGTGTTTTGATTCAAGTTAAAACCCAAATTCGTCCAATTTGGTGCTTAGTGTCCAAAACTGCCCAGATTGTGTTTTTAAGGCAGTTTTGAGTGTTTTGGGGCTGTTTTGAGTCTTTTGGTTTGTTTTGGTGTTTTAAGGTTTAGTTTTGCATTCTTTGAGTCTAGTTTAGTATTTTTAAACTTGTTTTTACGTATTTGAGTCAATTCCAAGTGATTTTGCAATCCCTCCTAATCCCCGGTCTAGAACGATCCCTACTTACATACATTGCTACAATTGATAAAAAGAGGGTTTAATTTGAGTGCTTATATATTTCACATCACAGTGCGATTCATCTCTTCTGGCCGTTTGCACTCAGGTAAACTAATCACCTTCTTTTCCAGCAAGTCTTCTAACATGGCAACCACATCAGAGTCGGGGAATGGATAAGTTTTCTCCTCAAGCTCCTTCAAAGTGCGTCTACGCATCTCTTGATCACGAAAGCCTTCGGCTTGAATCGCCTTGCCTCGTGTAGGGATTTTGACGGGAGCTGTGTTGACTGTCATTGCTTCTTTGGTGGATTTCCACGTAGCCTTCTCCACCTTTGTCTCAAGAACTTTGTCGTTCTTGTAGTTGGCGATTGGTTCCTTCTTCCCATGATGGGGCGATGCTCAACTCCATGTCATGGGCGCGGGTGGCCAATTCCTCGAAGGTCCGTGGTTTAATGCCTTGAATGATGTATTGCAAACCCCATTGCATGCCTTGGATGCACATCTCGATTGAAGAGGTTTCCGAGAGCCTGTCTTTACAGTCGAGGCTTAGAGTGCGCCATCTGTTGATGTAGTCAATGACTGGCTCGTCCTTCCACTGCTTTGTGCTCGTTAACTCTAGCATGCTCACAGTGCGGCGGGTGCTGTAGAAGCGATTGAGGAATTCCCGCTCTAATTGCTCCCAGCTGCTGATGGACTCGGGCTCTAGGTCCGTGTACCACTCAAAGGCGTTTCCTTTTAGCGAGCGCACAAACTGCTTGGCAAGGTAGTCCCCTTCGGTCCCTGCGTTGTTGCAAGTTTCAACAAAATGGGCAACGTGCTGTTTCGGGTTTCCTTTTCCATCAAACTGCATGAACTTTGGTGGTTGATAACCCCTTGGCATCTTCAGGGCATCAATCTTCTTGGAGTAGGGCTTCGAGTAGAACAAGGAGGTATGTGAGCTCCCTTCGTACTGTGCCTTGATGGTGTTGGTGATCATCTCCTGCAGCTGCTGGATAGAAAGAGATCCCATGAGTGCCGCTGCTTGGTCTGGCTCCGGCTTCGCATCGTTTTTCTTCACCGGGGGTTCTTCGTCTCCGCCAGCTCCTCCCTTTAGTGGATCATCCTCTGGGTCGGGTTTATCGCCGTCCTGCGCCTCCAGTCGGTTAACTAGTGCTGCAATTTGCAAGTCTTTTTCTTCCACAGTTCGGGTTAGCCTTGCGATTGCTTCATTCATTTGAGCCAGCTGCTCATCGATTGAAGTTGCTCCAATGGTCATGACTTGCATGGCTGAACTGTCGCTTGAATCGGCATCGGAGAGCATGGATTCAGAGTATTTCCTTGGGCTTTCCTCCCTTGGTGCCCTTAGTGAGGCTAAGGTGATCAAAGGCTCGTGCCTTGGGTGCTTTTGTTCCCTTGGCAGAGTTGATGCAGAGGTGAAAGAGGCGGCGGAAGTAGCTCTTGCCATGCTTCGAGTCGTGATGCCCAAAGTGACACCATTTGCGACGAGGACGCTTTTGTTCTTTGCGCCAGTTGCGGGAACAGTTTGAGCCTTCCTTGATGCCATTAATTTTGGAAGTGCGCTTGAATTTCTTGAACGGAGAAAGAGATGAGAGGTAGAGATTGTCCCACCGGGCGTGCCAATTTGTGAACACGGAAAATTCCTGAAACGAAAGAGACAAGAACGACGTGCACAAACAAATATTATGTATTTGATGATTTTGGGTTACAATCTCTCTTAAATTTGATCCTCTGATTCAATCTCCGTAAGGTGTGTATTTGTGGATGTGCGATTGATCCAAATGGCCGTTTGGGCTTGATCTAAGGATGAACGTTCTTCAAGGGCCGTGGACTTGATCTTGAAGGTGGATTTGAGCGGATCTTCAAAGGGGCTTTTGGGCTTGATCTTTGAAGAACAGTGATGAACGGATCTCCAAGGGCTTTTGGGCTTGATCTTGAAGAACGATGAACGAAAAACGAAGAACACTTTCTTTAAGGGCCGAAGGGCTTTATCCTGAAGGTGGATGATTGTTGATCCAAGGGGCCGTCGGGGCTTGATCTTGGAAGAATGATGAACGATAGTGCTTTCTTCAAGGGCCGTCGGGGCTTGATCTTGAATTGGTGGAAGTTCTTCAAGGGCCGTTGGGGCTTGATCTTGAGGATTGGTGGATGATTGTTGATCCAAAGGGCCGTTGAGGCTTGATCTTGGAAGAACGATGAACGAAGAACGAAGAAGGCTTTCTTGATTCTTCGGGAACCTGGATGCTTGAGAGCTTCGGAGTTTCAGAGCTTCAGGGCTTCCAGGTGTAATATGAATTGGTTCCTCTCCCCAAATGAATGAAATGGGCTTGTATTTATAGAATTTTCCAAGGCCTAATTTTGAATATAATATCCCAGATGAAATAAGTCGTTTCTGCCAGGTGTTGACACGTGTCCTATTTGATGACTTTTCCAACTCATTTCAATTTTCGTTTAATCACACGCTACGTGTAAAATTTATGTAATACATGAGCGTTGACACTTTAATTTATCGGTCAACATTTATTTACCGAAATTTCGATGTCTACAATAAGGATTTCGCCATCATTTTTATAAATTTGTTTGTAGTCTTGCTTGCTCATGTTCAAAATGTGTGGCATACGCCAACTAGCCAAGGGGCTTGTAAGCTTCCACGCACCCTCAAATACACGTATTCGAGTCCACACTGTGAATCGGATTAGGAGAAAAAGTAAATCATTTTAGCACTGACGTTTTCTCTTTCTGCACTTATTTCTTTGTTTTGTCTCTTAATTTCTTTTTTGAATTTATTAAATCTAACTACTAGAAAAGAAAATGAGTGTAGGGAAAAAGAAAGCGAGTACATTGTTTTCCATAAGAGAATAACATTTTTGTACGCGCTCATCTCAACTTTTCACATGACTTATATCTCATATTAAGTTAGATACAACATGGGGATATAAAACCGTTTTAGGAAGAAAAAAAAATGGATATAATGGGATATCTCTCTTTTCTTTCTGTATAATAACATGAGCGGATCACATGATGAGCAGGGCCGGCCTTGAGATTTCAAGAACTCTGTGCAAAAGTGAATTTGAGGTCCTAAAAAGTACAAAAAA
This sequence comes from Malus sylvestris, assembly GCF_916048215.2. NCBI lineage: Eukaryota > Viridiplantae > Streptophyta > Magnoliopsida > Rosales > Rosaceae > Malus > Malus sylvestris. The sequence goes on from NC_062264.1 coordinate 27,052,810, forward strand.
TTTAATTTTTTTTTATTTTTTTGTTCAAAAAATTAACAAGTGGATATGTGGCATATTGTTTTTCCTTAACTATTTAGAGGGTCAGGATTCGAATTTTCATGTTATTGTGTGAAAATTTTATATTATTTTGTGAAAGCTTATGCATTTAATAAAAATAAACTGAAAAAATGATGAACACAAGTTTTGAACCCATCCCTTAGGCCAATATAAAGAAGCAATAATACCACTTGCGCTAAAACTCAAGTTTGTTAAATTCTATACATAATACTCTATATACGTATATGCATGCAAAATTGAAAAGTCAGGGGCCTTCCAATTTAGGGGTCCTGTGCGGTGGCACCACTTGCACCCCCTCAAGGTCGGCTCTGATGATGAGAAATATAAAGGTAACAGTATGGTCGATTGCATGAAAGAATATCTCTCATTTCATTTATTTTTCTGTCATATCAATCCTTACCCACAAACTCGGCTCAATGTGACTTGGAACTAATAGTCATTGCGGCTATATTAATTAGTTTGATTACAAATTTCCATCCAAATTGGTGTTGTCTAGACTTATTGTTTGTCAAGGGATTGACTAATGACTAGGGATATATAGCTTAGGAATTAATACATCGAATTCACATCCAATCAAGTGTCAAAGAAATTACAAAAATAAAGTTTCTTATTAAGTTGGTTAGATCAGTGTGTTTTTTTCTCTACATTTACAATTTAGATTAATTTAGTGTACTCTTTCGGGTCCGTCCTAAAAATTAGTGCATGATTACTTTTTAGAGTGAACTTCTTATGTTCCCCAAGTTTTATTAAATTATAAAATTTATAAATTAACAACGAAATTCAAATGATTGTATATACCAAATAAAAATTAGATTATGATATGAGTTCATGTTTGACATTGTTGATATCTCGGTTGTGTGAAATCTATAAGTCTAGCAACTCATGTTGTGGCCATTGGTGAATGCAGGATTTAGAAGAAGGTTTCGTTTGATTTATTAAGATATTTTTAAGGGTAAATTACATTTTCATACATCAAGTTTGGGCTCTATTTCAAATTTTAACATCTTTAAAACATTTCACTTTCATACCCTAAGTACTATTTTATTTCAAAATAATACATCCGTTACATTTTCCATCCATAGATCCGTTAAGTGCTGACGTGGCTGCCAGATATATGCCACGTGGCTGCCAAATGTGTGCCACGTGGCAAAAAAAATATTTTTTTTAATTTTAATTTTTTTTAAAACCTGAATTTTCTATATAAAAAAAAACCATTATCCAAAAAAAAAAACAAACAAACAAACTGCAACCCAGTTTGCAGTTCGTTCCCCCCCCCCACCCGAATCCCACCCGAGCCACCCCTCTCTCCCATCCCCCATCACCCACCCTCAAAATCCCACCCGAGATTAGGTGGATCTACCACAAAACCAATCCAAAAATCATCTCAAACTCAAAATCCCCAAGATGAATCTACCACAAAACCACCCGAGATTAGGTGTGATTCGAGGTCTCTGTGCAAGGGAGGTGGGTCGCGGGGGTTGGGGGGTGGTGAGGCCATCTCCAACCGATGGCTGGCCAGATGGCTCGTTTTAGCCCTCTGGTCCTCCAAGATTCTCCAAGATATTAATATTTTAATGAACAGTACATGGCCATATTTGCCTCCGTCTCCAACCGAGGGCCAGAGGGCCAGAGGGCTCGTTATAGCCCTGTCACAAAAAACCGTCTCCAACCGAGGGCCAAATGGCCAAACATAATTTATTATTTAAAACTACAATTTAAATTCAAGTTATAGGAAAAAAATAGAATTTAAAAAAAATTATTAAAATAGAAGTTATAGGAAAAAATAGAATTTGAAAAATATAATTTATTAAAAAAATATGAACCAAATTTTGTAAAATATAAGTTATAGGAAAAAAATAGAATTTAAAAAAATTTGAAACCAATTTTGTAAAATAGAAGTTATAGGAAGTTATAGAAGAAAAGAAATGTTTAAATTAAAAAAAAAAAAAAAAAAAAACCCAATGGCTAGCTAACTCAGCTAGCCGTTATATTAAAAAAAAAATTCAAACTATTAGTGTTGGTTATAACCGACACTAATAGTAAATAAAAAAAATGTGCCTATGAATACCTATTACTGTCGGTTATAACCGACAGTATTAAAAAATCTTATTTAATGTTGTCGGTTATAACCGACAGCAATAGGAAAACTATAAAAAAAAAATAGCCAGCCCGGGGCTGGCTGGCTGGCCAAAAGCAGCCAGCCCTTTGGCCCTTTGGCCGTTTGAAATTTCGTGGGGCCCTCCCAGATTCCCGTGCCCTCTGGCCCTCTAGACCATTCGGTAAGAGATGGCCTGAGGGGAGGTTGGTAGCTGGGTCGCGGGCGTGGGGTGGGGGACGAACTGAGTTGCAGGTTTTTTTTTTTCCTTCCTCTACTTCTTGTTGTTGCAGGTGGGGAACTGGTGGGGGTGTTTTTTATTTTTTCTTTCTCTTCTTCTTCTTCTTCTTGCAGGTGGGGAAATGGGTTTGGGTTTTTTTTTGTTTTTTCTTCTCCTTCTTCCTCTTCTTCTTCTTCTTCTTCTTCTTCTTCTTACAGGTGGGGAACTGTGGTGGTGGTGGGGGGGAGGGGGGGGAACGAACTGCAAACTGGGTTGCAGCTTGTTTTTTTTTTTTTTTTTTTTTTTGTTCTTTTCTTTCTTCCTCTTCCTCTTCTTCTTGCAGGTGGGGAGCTGGGGGGTGGGGGACGAACTGAGTTGAATTGGTGGGGGGGGGGAACGAACCGCAAACTGGGTTGCAATTTGTTTGTTTTTTTTTTTTTTTTTTTTTTTTTGAGAAAATTCAGGTTTTTTTAAAATAACGTCAACACTTAACGGATCCATGTATGGAAAAAACAAATGTATTATTTTGAAATAAAATAGTACTTAGGGTATGAAAGTGAAATGTTTTAAAGATGTTGTAAAAAATTGAAATAGAGCCCAAACTTGATGTATGAAAATGTAATTTACCCTATTTTTAATGTGACCACAACTACTTTTACGTTGCATTACAAATTTAATCATGCTATAAAATATGTGTTTGTTTATAAAAGTGTAAATTTACTATTTATATATTATAATAAATATATTAATAACATCACGTGATAGATACGTCAAATTATCATCGAGCCGACCACGTTTGATGTTTTTTTAAGCCAACTTTCCACAAGTTGTCCATCAAATCTGCTTCGTCGCGAAGATGGAACAACAACAGCAAAACTTCATGTAGTGTAGTGTGCCTGGAATGGAAGGTCCATGTCACGTGGGGAAGCGACGAGACACGTGGCAGCATTTGCAGCCGTATGAGCACCCAAGGATCACGTGGACACGTGTCGCAATGTCGGTCGGGAGAGCTACCATGGTTTTTGTGGTGGCTGCAAGGGGCCTCATCCACCCGCTAGGGTTGGGATGGGAGGGTCCATTCCAACTCCTGCAACAAAGAATCTCAAGGAAATATTTCCCCTCCCTCTCGCTCTCAGTAGTAATTGAGTTTACATGTAAATGTCCATTACGAATGAAATATCGGAAGGAAAAATAAAGGTTTTCGTAGTGTGTTTTGGTCAGAAAAACATATTTGAAGAATCACTTTCAAGTGCTTATCCATATGCACACTTTATAACTGAAGTGTTTTTTCACAGTGGTCGTCTCAAATATACTCTAAATGATTCATTTAAACCAAGTTTTCAGCAAGAAAGAAAACTGAAACAAATCCAATTTTGCAATATTTGCCTCTTATTAGTTAATTGCGAGTTCATGATTAGTCAATATGTAGATAGAGACTGATTTCTCATGTCACACATTCAAGCATGTTATATTGTTGAATCTTAGGCCTTGTTTGGTAGCCCGTATAACAGACCGGATAGGATAACTAAAACGGTTCCAGGTGTTTGGTGCTGTTTTGTACTAAATAATATTCGGACTAATTATACTGACCCCACACCTTTTATACGGTACATACCTGCTAAGTTATCCAACCAAAAAGCTCTGTCTTATTAGTCGGGTAGTCTCGCCCTCTCTGTTCCTCTCGTCGCTCGCCCGTCGCTCGCTCTACTCCTCTCACATCGCTTGCTCTCTCCTTTGAATCCAAGGTTCTTCCTCCTCTTCTGAATATGAGGTTCTTCTTCCTCCTCTCTGTTCCTCCCTCCTCCTATTTTTCTTGCAATTTTTCTTCTTCTCTCTCTGTTCTGCCCTCCTATTTTTCTTCCAACTTTTTTTTTTCAATCAGATTGAATCTGATTGTTGTTTTTTCTCTCTAATTTTTCAATTGATTTTATAAATTTTCAAGTGCTAAAGAACCCATCTGCCTCCTTTGGGTCATATCCTTCATAACCATTCTATTTAGTTGGGCTGATTTGAAGCTAAAAAAAAAGAGAGAAGGATTGGGAAAAAAATGATGAGAATTTGGAAGGTGGGTTTTGCTAGGTTTCTTGTTGTTGCCTTTGTGGTGGAGTTTGGTTTAAGGGAGCAGACGAAGAAGAACAAGGGAGAGGGAGGGAGGGATTTGGGGGGTGCGGCGGAGAGATCCGGGGAACAAAAGAGAGATTTCAGTTTTTTTTTTAAATTTTATTTTAAGTTTGATTCTCCTATCCAGTGTAATACCAAACACAGTATAAATAATACGGTCATTAATCCGATACTGCACCAAACACCCAACTAATTTAATCAGCACTATCTGGTGACTATTTATCCTATCCGACAGAAATAGCCAGTACAATCCGAGCTGCCAAACGAGGCCTTAATGCATTCAATCATGCTCAGAATTGTGGTGTAAGAACATACACATTAAAGGTGTCAAACGAATAGGTTGACGTCAACTTGTTAAATTAAGGCATCACCATCCCAATCCGTTTTAAAGCGGCCCTAGCTTATAACAAGCGCTAGGTCGAGATTATGCCCAACAGGTCAACCCAACCTGTTTTCTAAGTGGGCCAACTCAAGTATGACTCAAACACGCATACTCCAACTTGAAACCGAGATGTCCATTTGACACTTTGTTAAAGCTCAAAAAGTAGAATAATTAGCCCTTGGTAGGCTTGGAATTGAAACTAAAATGAAATGGACTCAGAATTTAAGTGGTTCACCCCAAAACAAGACTACATCTGCTGTGTTGCTTAGATTTTATTGATTTCAAAGTTTACAAATAGCGTTCGGCTAAATACTAGAATTCTATCTCCCTTAAGTTGTCTGACCCCCTTACCAGAGGTTCCGACCTCTTTATATAGGCCATCCATTAACTCAGAAAACCTTGGGCTCACCTAGTTTTATTTTTCTAACATTTAATGTGACACCTACATCAACTAGCGTGCTAACAACCTTTTTAACCATCAGTCGATATTCAGCGGTGAAAAGACACTTGCTCATTCGGAATTGCACGCCCTTGAAGATCAATGTGTGTCCAGCAACCTACTCGGTCTTGATTAGTCAACCATGTCACTCCAAGCAATAGCCCAACCGTCTTTACGTCTCGTCGTAGACTTCTGACATGTGCCCTGAGTAGGTCTGCTCCTAAAGATTTGTACCATAAAGTTGTCGGTATTCCCACGTGTCTTGGGGGTCGGAAAGTACTTTATGTTGGTCAGTTGGACTACGCTGGTGAGTGGTCCCCCCTCTTTAATTTTGTTGAGCCTTGGGCTTCTTATTCTTCTTTGGGCTTTAACTTTTATTGGGCCTTTGGTGGCCTTTTCCCTAGCTTGCACTATTTTGAGGGTTAAAAAGGACACTACATTAACAAATCTCTGTACACACCAGACAGAGTGGTATTCCTTAGTACCGCACGGAGGTTTTGAGTTTAAATCCCTCTTTTTTTTAGTATCGCTTGTATTGCAAAAAAAATAAATAAATAAATAAATAACAGAAAGCATTTTTTGCCCAAACATTCTACGTAGTTATAGTGTGAATCCAAACCGTTGATTAGGTGGTACATTTCATAGTTAAGTTCTTAATCACTTTATTTCAGCCTTTGCCAATATGGCAAAAGGATCACAAAGACGGGCTACCATGTCCTCATTCATAAGGGTGGAGGGTTTTTGCTTGGCTGGTTGTACGTTTGAGCCCTTTGGACGGTGTCTTTGGGGTCTTGTTCTTTGTTTCTGTTTTTTATGGTCTTGCAGGACTGTCCTCTGTGTGTTTGTTAGGCCTCTGTGCCTTTCTGGTTTCTATGAAGCTTTATCTTAACCAAAAAATTAAAAAAAAAAAAAAAAAGAATCACAAAGCATAAATTAACTAGAATGCAGGAAGATGGCCTTGCTCCACCAAAGAGGCAATGCAATCATCAAACATCTCTTGGATACTCTTAAACTTGAACCCTCTCCCCAGCTTTGAGGTGTTCAACTCATAATAACGTGGCCTCCCTAGTTGCTCAAACCTAAAAATTCTCACGTAAAATTCGATTAAAAGTAATTGATATAACTGATGCTTATAGCATGTGACGCTCTTTTTTTTTTTTTTGGGGGGGGGGGGGGGAATTAGGAGCATAAAAAATGGATCGGCCCATAGTATGAACCGATAAATTATGCTTAATTAATTGTAGCTGGTAAAAATATCAAACCTTGTGGGGATAGGCAAGGAAGGATATCTTGTAGATAATAAGGAACCTAACTCAGTGTTGTCCATAACTGTTGAGCTACAAATACATCTGCCATGAGCACTTTCATGCTCATAAACTAAGATGTGACAGAGTGCAACATCATCAATGTGAACATATCCCATCCTTCCATTCCACTTAAATTTCTCTGTTTCCCCTGCTTGATTGTTCAAACAAATAACCGTGTAATGTGCTTATAATCAAAGTTAAGTAAACGAAGAACAAGCGCGAAAAATCACGAAGATAAATCTGTAGTAGTAGTAGTACCTTTAAGCAGGCCAAGAACATCTGATGCTGTAGAACACAACTCAGGTGGCAAACAAGGCCCGATCACGAAGGAGGGTAGGACAGTAACCATATCAATCGCATTTTCTTTGCAGAAATCCCATCCTGCTTTCTCAGCTAAAATTTTCGACATAGGGTACCAAATCTAGTGAAATAGGTGCAGATGCATAATTTGTCAGTTAAACGGTTTGGACGGATTATATATAATGCACATGGAAAAAGAAAACATTGAGCTTAAGAAATGTAATAGCACAGATCAATAAAATTCGGCATTACTTTGCTTTGCAGCTACGTATTAGTATATATGAGAAGGGATGCATTCAAAGTTATGCTGAATTCGCCGAACAAATCTGTATTGGTTAGACTACACACTGCAGTTAGCAAACAATCTGTACCAAGGCAAAATCCTTAACAAGGACAGAGGGAGAGTATTGTTAACTAGACCTGAAGAGTCACCCAGAGGTACATTGGAGGTGAAATCCCCATCTGGTCTCACCCTTACAGCTGCAGAATATGAGGTGAGAACCACGCTCCTTAGAGACGGATTTTTCTTACACGAACGCAACACGTTCAATGTGCCCTCAACAGGCGGTTCCAGGATTTCTGTCTGTGTATGTATGCCGAAACTTTGTTTAAATGTATGATCTGTATTGATGGTGTGACAACACAACATGTTATATATTTGACGAGAAAAAGTTAAACATGCAACGTGCCTTGGGATCAGACGAAGGTTTTAAAACAAGGGTAGCAGAGTGGAAAACGCCATGGCACCCAAAAATTGCATCATCAAAGCTGCCTTCTTCCATCAAATCTGCCGTCACCAATCTTAGTCTTTCCTTAGCTCCTTCTAGCCTCCACAAATGTGCCAATTTCTTCTCGTTTCCTTTGAACTCATGGAGAAGACCGCATAAGTTTTGTGTCGAAAAAACGAATCCGATGCTACTTCAAGCAGATTGACTTGGGGGTTACGGTGCCTACCTAGATCTCTTACAGTCCCCGTTACATGATAGTCGGACAAGAGAAGCCGCTTTATAAGCCAGGATGCCATAAATCCAAAAGCCCCCGTAACGCAAACTTTGCCTTTCGAATCGAGTTTTCGATCCATCCATGTTCAAATTAGTAGTGTTTTAGTCCAATTGCATTCCAGGCCACTAGGTTTTATAAGGAACGTATAAAAGTAGACATTGTAAACATACATGCTATGTGCATTGGGATTTCTCACTAAGAAATGTTTAGGTAAGGCATCCTATGCCATGAGGGAAATGATTTTTAGCTTGAGCTATGGTTAGAAGTAGGCAAGTCATGCAAAAGTGATGAAGTCCGATGCCATACACCGCCAATGTGACGCCTGTCCTAATCACAAACATTAGATTGAGAAAAACTTACACTTGTGTTATTCGCACGACACGTGGTGGTAATTGTATACCTTCTATGTAAGTCCTCTTCCACAACAGCAAATCTCTAAATTGTAACTAGGTCCACTTTAACTCCAAAAATCATTCTGTGGGCCTGACCTCACATTGTCAGTGAGACCAAACTCATCCACCCAAATAAGGCATATCGAAGCCTCGTTGCTCTAAGGCCCATGTTTCTAGGGGCACTTTCTTTTTAGATTAAAAATGAAAATGAAATTTGAACTTGATTGACGAAATTTGAACTCAAAATCTCTTTTAAATATAGAAATACTATTACACTAAATGCTAGTTGTTTCTAGTGACACCTTTTTTAAGTTGAGTAGTCAATGAAGTTGAATTCATTTATTTGGTTTTCTGAATCCTTTACCTTTGATGATCATTTTGATTTTGTCTCACAGTTCATATTATGAGTTTTGTTAGGCAATATGGTAAGTTCAAATTTCATGAATTATAGTTGTTGCCATTATACTATATGTAGATACAACATTAAAGTTCTTGAAAAGAAACAGTGTTAAAAAAAAAAAAAACTAATACAAATACCAGTTGATTACTCTTTCTTCTTGTCATTTTCTAATCAAATAAGGCGGGAAATTCAAACTTGAAATCTCTTCTAATATTGGGAAGACAAAGCCACATTGTAAGAAATGTGAATTGAAATCATTACAAATCTTGATGTTCCTGCGTTCCAATTTCTAAGTTCTATGTGTTTACTATCACAAACGGATTTAAAAAAAAGGTATGAATTTCACCTCAAGACTTGTAATTAAATACCTAAAAATTAGGATGAGATTAACTAAAAGAACCAGTTGATTCAATTTACATTTATTTTTAACTTTCTCGATTCGTGACTTCCCAAGTAGCATGAGACGCAAAAAAAAAAAAAAAAAAAAAAAAAAAAATATATATATATATATATATATATATATATAATCAATAATTTCAATTAAATCCCCTTTTTGTAGGAAATAAAAAGTTTCTATTAAATTGCGCCTAATGTCAGTACAACTTCCTATTCCCATTTGGTTTTGATTTTGATGCAATCACTATATATATCCAAAAGAAATAACATAAACATTTATATGCAAATCACTCACAAAATAAGGAAGTGGAAAATTGTCTTGATGAATACGGCATTCTATTCCAACCCGCTTAATCTCGAATCCATACATTTTTTCTCCACCTATGGATTGGTGTAATAACATCAAAGAGGGAACAAATAAAACAACAAACAAAAGCCAAGCCACCGTCTTCTTGTTCTTTCTTCTAACGAACTCTTTCTCACTTCTTCCATTTCAAATTAAATCCAAGACACTTCCTTTCTCCATTAAATTAAGGGAGTTTTAACGAAATACTCCCGATACTGTTCACTTTTAACGAAAAATCATATTTTTACCTTTCATTACACCTTTATTTGTTATTTTTAATTAAAACTATTTTTTTTAATTTTTTGTTAATTTTCCTTTAAATTAAATCACATATAAATAAACCAAAAATAAGGCATTTTCCTTACATTGATTTGATGCCCTACCCGCCGGTTTAAAACGGACCCCCCAATAACCCCAAACCCAACAAACCAATCTGAAAATATATAAAAAGTTCCAATTTTTGTCTGAAAAATCTGGTTTCCGCCGACGATGGACACCGGCGGCAACTCTCTAGTGTCGGGTCCCGACGGAGTGAAGAGGAAGGTGAGCTATTTCTACGACCCAGAAGTGGGAAATTACTATTATGGGCAGGGACACCCGATGAAGCCCCACCGGATTCGGATGACCAACGCCCTCCTCGCGCACTATGGCCTCCTCCAGAACATGCAGGTCCTCAAACCCTACCCGGCCCGAGACCGCGACCTCTACCGCTTTCACGCCGAAACGCAGCAGGACCAGCTGCGGCAGCTCAAGCGGTTCAATGTCGGCGAGGACTGCCCTGTCTTTGATGGGTTGTACTCGTTTTGCCAGACCTATGCTGGTGGGTCGGTCGGCGGCGCTGTGAAGCTCAACCATGGGATTTGTGATATTTCGATTAATTGGGCTGGCGGTTTGCACCATGCTAAGAATTGTGAGGCTTCTGGATTTTGCTATGTGAATGACATTATTCTTGCAATTTTGGAACTTCTTAAGTAGCATGAGGTTGGTAAATTTGATTGCATAGTGTTAAAGTTTTGAACTTTTTGATGTTTGGATTGTTGGGTTTGTTATGTTTTGTATGATCTCTGAATTGGGTTCTCAAAAATGTTAATTGCATAGTTAAGGTCTGAACTTTTTGATGTTGGGTTAGTATTATGTAATCTCTGAAATGGGTTACTGAAATTGTTAATGTTTTGCCTGAACAGCGCGTTTTGTACAGTGTGGAAAATTTTAAGCCTGGGTCTGTGGTTCTCCAGTGTGGTGCTGATTCCTTATCTGGGGACAGGCTTGGCTGCTTCAATCTTTCCATCAAAGGCCACGCTGAGTGTGTTAGATATATGAGATCCTTCAATGTCCCGCTCTTGCTTCTAGGTGGCGGTGGCTATACTATTCGCAATGTTGCTCGTTGTTGGTGCTACGAGGTATACTTCTCATATTCTGTTTTACCTTTTAATGTTTCCAAAGTATTTCACTTGTGATATAATTGTGCACATATAGCATGATTTTTATTGCAAGTTATAATCTCTTGCCAGTTGCCAGATAGCATGTTAATGTTTTGTGATTGCATAATACGACTATAGTGCCTGGCAGATACAGCTATCAGAGCAAGTTACTGTTCATTGTTCTGATTTGACATGATACAGCTAAAGTGCATGACCTTTTCTTCTGTCTAAAGTCTAAATTAGTAACTTGTAATAGACAACTTCTTGTTCTCAAGATTTCTTATAACATAAGCTAACTGGTGCCCACATTTACTCCAAAGCCACATTGTTCCTGAGCAGAAGATCCAATTTTCTGTCTTTTTCTTCCATTTATTTGCTATCAAGCTTACATTTTGACATTCCTTTGTTTTCCACTTCCTTCCTGTAATTTGATAGTTCTTGTTCCATAACTGGTAGAATACTTGATGGAAGTCTCATAGACTTGTTTAATGAGTATAGTGATGATTCAAAAGGAATGTTGTGTATCTAAATAGCAGCAAAGCTCCATTCTGACTTTTATTAATCCATGTATAAAGAATGTTGCTTGCTAGTTCAAGTCTATCTAATTTCAGTTGTTATTTGTACTCAATATTTAACGTTGTTATATGGGCTTGTATTCAATGTTTTAATATTATTCTTTTGTGAAATTCTTTCAGGAGAATGAGGAATAGGATGACCCAGACGAGAGGTGGGATCCAGATTCTGACATGGAGGTTGATGATGAACGGTACTTCAATTTATTCTCCTAATTTGCTCTCATTATCTAGCACTTTCGTCTTTGCAATTTACTGATTTATGGTTTATACAGTAAGTCTTTACCAAGCAGAGTAAAGAAAGAGATCGTTGAACCTGAGGTTAAAGATCCGGTACGTCACAAATCATCTCTTGAGCTCAACTTTTTTTTGGGTGTGGAATCATTTAGACTATAATTCACTATATTTGGCTGCCAATTCATTTGTCTATTCTTAAACACTACAACAACAACAACAAAGCCTTTTCCCACTAAGTGGGGTCGGCTATATTCTTAAACACTACTGCATTAAATTTCATGTATAGTAAAACTGTGCTCATTGTCTTTGATAATGGACTAGTGGTTATATTGTTTGTTCATGGCAAAAAACAGAAACATATTGACGAAAGGCTAAAAGATGAAAGTTACAGGAAAAACAAAATCTCCTTTGTACACAAGTTAAATAGTCCCTCTGGAGTTTACTGTTTCATTCGTTTAGATGATGCAATGAACCAATTCAATATGCACCATTCTTGACGGCTCCAACCGTAAACTTACTAAAACCTGGATTTGACTGGAATCTATTCAAACCATCCAAATCATATATAAAGAGGAAGCTTGTCTCTTCATAGTGTTTCGTTGCTCCCCTCTGTTATCATGTTTCTTGTTTATTGTTACGTGAAGCCTACATTGGTGATTAGTAATGTTCCCTTTCTTTCTTATGAGAATATAATGTTTCCAGCTATGGTATCTACTGCTGTTTATGATTATATGTTTATATCCTGCACATAGCATTACTTTCTTACGATGTGCTCATTTCCTTTGCTGTGCCGCATTTTAAAACTTACATAAACATGGATGATAACCTATTTGTTATGTTTATTTGCCTCAACATTATCTAATTCTGGTTGTTCTGGCACATTGGAGATCCAGAAAGGGACCTCGGAGAATGCTAGAAGCTCAGGCTATGATCCAGCAGTAGATGAGATTACAACAGGCGCAAAGGTGAAATTAACACATAAATCCATTAGAATCAGGTTCCTCTTTCATAAGAAAACCCTCCCACTAATAGTTTTCTCTGTCGACATTGATATTTGCAGGCTTTGGATATGGGATCTGGATCGGTGGATGAACCAACTGTGAAAGTTGAACAAGACACTATGAATAAGCCTGCGGACCAGATATAAACGTTATCACGATCAAATTTATTTAGGGTGACTTGATCACAAGCAAAGTCATTCAAACTTAACTGTCCATCGATTTGTGAAGTTGGTAATTTATTTGAGCAGTAGCATTTCATGTATCTTAGGATTTCTTGTATTTGTAAGAATTCAACGCTTGTCTATACTATCATGGATAAGTACCCAAATTTGGCCTCTTGTACATGTTTTTTTTTCTTTCACTGTTTTTGAACTATTAAAAGTTAAATAGGAAGGCATGGAACTGTCATTATACTGTTGCATCCCAAAACCGAATTCTTTGGTCAGAACCCTAAAACCGTGCTTATTTCAGGAATTGTAAGTTCAATCGGTAGTCCACTGCCCCTGATTTTGGTGCTCCAAAATCCAATTTTCCTCTTTCATTTGGGAAGAAGATGGGATTAGATATTTAGGATGTCGTATGACGTTCATAGAGGAAGCATTTATTACTAGACTCAAACCCGCGTTATGCTGAATGATTGGGAGTAGGTGACCGATGTTTTTGAAAAGTTTGGATGTCAGAAATTAGGATTATAATCTGCTTAACTCATTTCTTTACTCAAAAGAATTTTCATTTTTCATTAACAAACGATAACCTATGCGGTATTGCAGTAAAACCAGTAACTATATTACAAGGCAAAATGGTAAAAGGAAAACCCCAATTTGACGGTTTCTCTTCCAATAACTTTGTATATGTTCCTGTGTCCATCAGTTGTATTTAGATTCGTAGTCGTTCAGGCTAAACCAACTCTGAGCCCTTTTCAGCAATCGAGCATCGACTGGAAGACTTGCTGAGTGTTCAGTATCAGAACCATCTATACAGAGTGAACTTTCAATTTCACACAGGTCACTTGCATTAGATGTCCTTTCAGCTGAAGCACCACTTGAAGATATCCCATTTGCAGTAGGGGGAAAGCACTTCAGGTTGTTGAATGCTACTAGTGTTTCCCTGTTTGAGTTTCTTAGTCTTCCCGATAACTTTTCTCCTCGTCTGCCCAGATGTAATCCACGAAGATAACCCCACAGCTCCAAGTAGCGGCAGCACAATACGATAATCTTGTGTCAATTCAAAAAGCAACAGACTCCTGCAACACTAGCACCCATTCCAACCTGAAAATGGAATCTCTCCGATTGTCAACTCCATCCAGCTTTTGGGATACCTTCAGAATTTAGCAGACAAATACCAGAAAGAGAAATAATATATTCACCGAGAAAAGTTTGGACTTTTCAAGTTTACCATGGAGAATGATATTATGTACACTCCATATCAATTGTCAAAAGACCATTCGACACTTTAGAACTAATACAATTGCAGGAAACACATTCTACTTCTAAAAAGAAAGGTATTTGCCCCTGAAGGTAATGGCTATAGATTTCTGGATAATAACATTCAAATGTGACTTTTGTTCTCAGAAATTATCAAAAATAGGAAGAAAAAAAACAGTATATCAAGCATACTAGTTGAACATTGCCAGAACTGATGAAGTATAGGATTGGACTGAGAACTGCAGAACGGATGAATTTTCCGTATGCCATTCCTGTTGCTGCACCAGTAAAAAGTGATGGAGCATAGTAGCCTCCAACTAATCCAGAGGCTCGACACAACGAGGTTGCACCTATCTTGACCACTACCAACTGAAGAAACTGATCAGCTGAGAGGCCTTTCTCAAGTGGTCGAGATTCCAGCAAAATGTCAACATTCTCGAAACCCCGATAAAGAATTTCTGGATATGTCAATGCCATCAGCCCAATAGCCAAGCCACCCACGAAAGGGAAAAAAAAAATATTGGTAGGCCAACGGTCTTGTGAAGATTGTCAACAAATACCAACATGTACGATGTGCACTATGATAAGGTTAATGAAACCAAGCCACATAGGACACCCAGCAATAGATATAGCGGAAGCTCTGAAAATGATACAAATACGTCTCATTATTAAAACCGCAGCTTTAAACAATGACTTGAACATCAACCTCTACATATACTAAAGGTATGCCTGAAAAATTCATCCCAGTAGAGTGAATAAACTAGTGTTGTAACACAATCATATATGAAATTAACCATTTGGAATATGCAATGTAAATCAACTACCCAAATAATGGGAAAATTCAGAAACCATATTCAGTAAAGGCAAATCACATTACCAGGAGCAAGTAAATACTCCGAGATTACGTACTGATGCCATAGTCAATTGCAGAAATTATTTAAAATAAAAGAACCATTTTTTGTTCACTCGGCACATAAGTTTTTATATATATCATTTTGAAGAATCAACAGATAATAGATAGTGTACCAGCAGGTGAGCCGAAGTCATAGTATGGGACCTTAAAGGCTGGTTCAGAACAAAGGCCAGCTTCTGAAACTACAGAAGCTATCACAGCACTAAGTATGACCATAGAAGTGGTAATCACAAGTGAAAGGTGTTCGTGGTGGAATTCTCCGTGGAGGATATCTCCTGTCCGACGAGCACACAGCTCCCCGAGAGGTTTGGCGCCGGTTGATGTTTTTCTGTCGGGCTCCTGCTTTATTGACGGGCTTGTCGGGCAAGGCTTGTCGGGCAAGGCTGAAAGAGAAGGACATAGTTAACTTTGAAAGGTGCCTTTGTGGGGTCTTAGATGTAGGCCTTGAGGCTCACAATCAAGATTAACTTATATGTATTCAGGCGTGCCACTACCATCTTCAGTATGGCAGATGTAGAACGGATGTCTGAGTTAATTATATATTCGAAAGACTATATTTAGTTATTGACAAGTGCCTTTGTGGGGCCTTAGGTGTAGGCCTTGAGGCTTCCCGTAAATAACTAATTTAGTATTTGAACATATAAGGTTCCTTTTATGTATTGGGTAGATCTTATCACCATCATACTTCTGATTACCTGAACTTAAAGAGCATCATGGATCCAAATAGATGCCTTTGTGGGGCCTTAGGTGTGGGCCTTGAGGCTTCCCATTAGAACCCATTACATTCTCAATGTTCTTGTCCGAAAAGCAAGATGAATCCAAATAGGTGCCTTTGTGGGGCCTTGAGTAGGTCATGAGGCTTCCTATTAAAACCCATCCCGTCCCCGGACGTTATATGATAATCATAATATCACAGTAATAAAACTAAGTGACGGGTAAATTACTTGCGCCCCAAGTAACTTTGGACTTCTTGTTATCAAAGCTTGTAGAGGATGGGTTAAGTCCACATCAGGTTCTTTTTTATGCCTTGAGGCCAAGGACTTTTAGGATGATCAAATCTTATGTGCCCGAGGGCTTAGAACTTAGACCTGACTTGAACCGTGGAGACATATTCAAATCGAATCTAAGCCCTAAGAGAATCCTTTGATAACCATATTGCTAGAAATAACTTGGATATATCTTGTAATATTCAACATGTTGTTAAGGTAATGAATATACAGACAAAAACAAAGAAGGTTGGGCAAGGTTTAACCTTGTCGGGCAAGGCTGATCGTCTTGCAAGAGGTTTGAAAGTTTAGGAAAAGGGTAGGGAGATGAGTTTACAAGAGGAATCGATACTACAGCAAGAGTTGAGCAGGGTAGCAGAGCTATTACAAAAGTGTTATCCCGAAATGGATGAAGGCTTGGGCTGACTACAGCTTTCGTTTTGAAGGCAAATCTGGCTTTTGAGCAGAGTTTGTGCTTGTATTTGTTTGTTTGAGTGTCTTTGATTCTGACCTCTCCTGCTCCTTTTATAGATATCTTGGCTTAGCATCATATAGCAACGATCCTGCCCGAATGAAATTTGAAGGGTAGTGACTCATCAGCCATTTTACTTGTACTGCCATCGAAAAGTACTTTTTGGGCTGGATAGCTGGCTGGTCTATACCACTTGGCTTCTAGGTAGGTAAGCAAGTGGTCTGCATCTAGTCAGAAACGGGCTTCTCCCATCTTCTGGACTTCGGCTGGGTTCTGACTGGGCCTCTGAGTACCTTCCCCTTTTTAGGCTGCTTCTTGGGCCAACTTTCCCCAAGCCCAAAGTTTAAGTTTTGATCCAAACAAAAGGGATGAGGAATTAGGTGGTGATGGACTCTACGGGAAAGAAACAACCGGAAACAGCTGCATTAAACCCTGTCAAAACAGAACAACAATTACAATTAGGGCATACATGTATTGATAATGACAACATAGATATACACAAAACTGAATACCAACCAGAAGCAATTCCAGCAGCCACATGAGAGAGCCTTCTTTGTGAACTTTTATCAAACACATCACCAATACCCTTGGCTATAGAAGTTCCAATCTCAACGCTAGGACCTTGGGACCTAACGAGTTCCCAGTCCCAAGTGTGACACAAGCAGCAATTGCCTTGACAAAAGGACACGATGCTGCCTTGAGACCATCAAAAACCGAAATAGACATTCCCATTTTCACTAATAAATTCTCTCCTTTTTCTCCTCCTTGCTCATTGCCATTTTTATCTTGTGAACCATCCTCAAGAGCATCTCGAAACAAGTTTATTATGGCAACAATCAAACTGTTAAGGGTAATAGAGGATTACCATATCACATTGTATAGTGCAGTGTGAAAGTTAACGAGAACCATTCTTCACATACTCAATCTCTCTCTACAAATTCTCTCTCTCTCTCTAAATCTCTTGATTACTGCAAGATATTAGACTTCTGCACAAACCCCCATAAGCTGGAACCAGAATCACCTGCTTCTACGTATCTCCCATGTACTCCTTTCTCAGCCACGAAGCTCCCCGTTGCGGCATCCCACCCCATAACACATCACGTATCTCATGAACCTTCCCATTCATGTCAAAATCTCAGAAAAAGCTCAAAACTTCATGTATAAGCAAGCAAGAAAAAAGCAAAGAAAAAATGGGTAATGAGTGACGGAACCTGAGGTTCCGACCCAAATTGGAAATGGGGGAGTAGCCCGACCCCTTACAAGTTAATGTAAGGTTCCTTAACTTTCTGATGTGGAAGAGTTTTTCATAACCTCACGTGCCCCTCACATGTTGCAGGACTCAAGCCAAACAGATGGACAACACACATCCTAATGCATCTCATGAACATTTACAATTTGTGTAAAATTTTAGATAAAAGCTCAAAACTTTGCAAACAAGCAAGCAAGAAAAGGAAAAATGATCAATTGAGTAATGGATAAAAATCGTGCAGTTCCCTTGGCCACGGCCTTGTACTCTGTTTTCATCTTCCCCTTCTTCTTGTTCTTCTGCTTTTTCATCGTCATCGTCATCGTTTTGTTGTTTTTGTTGCTGGGTTTGTTGGTTTTGAGGGAGGGAGAAAGGAGGTCTGAGAGGCAGATCTCTGCCATCTTCATCTTCCCCTTATTCTTGTACCCAGCACTGGCATTTTTGGTGTTGATTGTTCTTGTTTGGGTGTTTGATGTGGCAGAGAATAGGAGGAGGGCTTTTCCCGACGGTGATGAAGACGGAGGATGGAGAGGCCAGGGGACATAAATGGCGGTGGAAGTGGGCGTTGGGGAAGCGCCGTATGCAGTCCAGGCCTCCCATTAGCTGCTACACCAGTTGAGCCAACTGTTCAGTCCAATCACGACCAGCTAATGGATAAAAGCCTGACAAAATAATTAAGTAATATTCATATTAATATAAAATAATGTTTGTATTCATAGCCTACCGTTTACGCACATGTGAGCAACTGTTCTTAACATTTGCAAATAAGAAGGTGCAACTATTCATACTAAAAAAATAGTTAGGAGTACATAAATTGACATGTACTTGATAAAATTTGAGAAATTCGTCTTAGTGATTGAGACATTTTTGCTACAACAAAAGAAGCTCCCATAACGGAGTTGCCCACTTCAATCTAAAGTGGCCGATGACATACGCCAAACTAACATATACACTTACAAAAAATGGAAACTAGACAAGGTTGTAGCTCCAATTAAGAATGCATTACATTATGTGTCAATATTTACTAATTACATCAATTATTAAGCCGGTTCTTTGATTTTGATTTGAAACATAGTACTACTTCAAAGATCCCCAATGTTTTATCTAATAGAACTTTCCATGCACATCATGTAATGCAAGAAGTTTCAGGGACTAATTAAATAGCGAAAATGAGGTGATGACAAAAGGGATCAATCAAAATGCATTCATTGTACCGACTAATGAAGTTATTTAAAAGGTTTATAATCATATTTTAGAACGCTATTCATTGATCGTCTCCTTAAAGAAAAAGAGGATATGAAACCGATGAAACGTGAACACAACACCATCGTGGACATGAGTTGCTTGTTGGCCATGATAAGAGTAGTTAATCTATATGGGTGTGTATAAATTATCAATTAGGTTTCATTTTTAGATGGATTTACAAAACGATGCCTAAATATATATATACGATTTACAGTCTGATAATATAACATGTCAAATATCCGACAAACAAATGACTCTGATTTCTAAATTGTAGCTTCCTTCTCAATCTCGCATTAATTTGCACCTTTCTATATGTGCACGTTTTTGTTTCCCCACTTTGTACAAGTTGACAAATCGAAAACATAAACTTGCTAACCAACTCTGATTTCTAAAGGGATGTGCTATCCACACATCATTTTTTACTTCTCACACTCCCCTTGTAATTTATGTCCGTTGACCTATCCGATCTGACGACCGAAAATTAATAAGGGGTGCGTGAGAAGTAAAAATGGGTATGTGGATATCACACCCCTTTCTCAATTGTATTTGTTGTGGTAGTACCTTATGGGCCGGGCTCATTAGGACCAATGGCAATTTTGAAATATCACACAAATACAATACCATTTTTGTCACAAAAAATCAAAAGGAAAAATCATCGTTTTTCTACCCCAAACTATTGGCATCGCTCACTGTCTCCATCGTCTTCTGATTTTCCTCCGAATCGAAGAAGAAAGGCAACCAAATCATGGTCCTTCGAATTCGTGGTTTTCTGATTCTTCCCGGCGCTCCTTACGCGTACTGCAGCCTGATGGTGCGGCGCTCTCGATTGATTCCATGGTCTGATCTTCCGCGAATCGCAATCCGACGGTGGCGATGGCGTCGACGCAGAACCAATCGGCGAATGTGGATCTCTTCGATGCGTATTTCCGACGGGCCGATTTGGACCGCGATGGCCGGATTAGTGACAATGAAGCCGTCGCTCTCTTCCAGGGCTCTGGTCTCCCAAACAGGTCCTTGAGCAGGTACTCTCTCAATATATATATATATATATATATATGTATGTATGTATGTATGCTTGTGTATATATGTATAATTGGATGTGTGTGTATGATTATATTTGTGTAATTGTAGTGGTTGGTCGGGATTTGATGCTGGTGGAACTGTATTCCGAATCGGATTGATTTTGAATTTGTAGTCTAATTGTAGTTGAAGTGGTAAATGTGAGCTCGGGATGTCTTAATTCTCTTATCTTAGCTGAGATATTTATTTCGTGTTAGTATAACTGCGGAATTGATGTTCAAATGGTAGAAAATAAGTAGATGAAGAATTTATACTACTGTTAGTGAGGTTGAGAGAGTTATGTTATCAGGTCATTAATATACCTTCTGGTGTATCCGTTCAACCTGAGGTGGTAAGCAGACTTTAGAAATGTGTTATATGACCCAAGGATTGATCGAGGATTGTTTATTACATTAGAATTGTGCAGTAGTGAAAATGTTCTTGGGTCATGATCATATCGACAAATAGGTTATTGAAGCTGTATGCTTGTTTTGCTGAAGGAATTTCCGTATAAAATGATAACCAGGGGCATATTATGTTAAATATTGATTATATGAATGCACTTTCTCATTAGCTTGAATTGCTGAACATAACAGGCTCAATCAAGCATATTTTTCTGCGAGATGCTTTGCTGCTGGATGTTCATTCTTTGCATGATGTGTTCGTATTTTGATGTAAAAACTTGCACATGCCATAGATATTTTGTAGGTATAAATTTTTATTTGTGATTGGGAGTAATCTTTTGCTGGCCAATTGACATACAAACATCCATAAATATATACTACTAAATTGAGTCATGTCTAAATGTGCAGTCTAGATTGATAGAATGACTACCCATCATGCCACATTATCTTTGATGGAGCGGTTTAGGGAGGGAAGCCCTCTTCCAGCCGTGCTACCAAGCAATGTTATGTTTGATTTATCCAATATTTTTCAACCTGCAAATAATTACTCCAATGCAGGCAATGTAGCCTGGAGACCTGCTTCTGGTATTCATCCATAAAACAAATCACTTTTATATTTTGAAACATGTCTTTCTTTGATGGAGAATAGTTTCTTATTTTTCACTTTAAAAGGCTTTCAACAACAGCAACTGATGCCTGGTCTTGGTGCTCGGCACATGGCACCCCCAGCTGGAGGAAGGCCACCGAAGACAGTTGCTCCTTCTCATGCTGAGGAAAAGCAGCAGGCCAATTAGCGGAAACCCAGAGTACCAGAATTGGAGAAACATCTTGTAGATCAACTGAGTACAGAGGAGGTTAACTCACTGAACTCAAAGTTCAAAGAAGCAACCGAAGCTGATAAAAAGGTACTTAGAACTTTAATGTTTCCCCAATTTTCTCATCTTGAGCAGCGAAGTTTTGTGTGCATGTTACTTCCTGATAAGTGTTGAATCATAACAAATATCCCGGAGACTTGAAGAAAGAAATCTTGGATGCTAGTGAGAAAATTGAATATTTCCGGGTCAAAATGCAGTTCGGCCATCAAACTTGTAATGTATTTCTTTTTTATTTCATTTCTTTGTGTATGCATCTCGCTTTTTCTTCATTCTTTTTTCCTTTAGCTTGTAGCGCGACGTATAATTTTTCTCCTTAATTTTGGAACTTCCTAGTCCTATTGAAGCAAAGAGCACTATAGTTTTATCGTTGTTACAAATTCGATGATTGTATTATTAAACTGGAGATGTGCCTTTCTTTTTTCAGCCTTAATTTGCTTTAATTTTTTACCCTCTCTAATAAAATTTGTTTCGCTGATCTTTGTTTGGTGCAAACAAGAACACTAAGTTTTGCCAGTGTTAGTCTAATCGGGCCATTCATATTTTTTGCTCATTGCAATTCAGCCACCGAACAATCGCATATTTTTGTCGTGTCAAATGTTCAAACAATCGCGTTTGGTCGTGAGTTTTTTACTTTGCCCTGGCATGGTGTGTTAATTAATGGCTATGTTTATGATATAAAGGTAAACCAAGTTTTAAAGAAAACAAATAGGCTATTATACACTTGTCCATAACTAGCGCTTTATAATGTATAAAGCATAAACAATACCAAAATAATAAAAGCCTTGCCTATTTGTTGTCTTATTTCTTGGTCAGACAAGTGGGCTATCAAATTACAAATTTGCCTTAAAAAGTTTTTCCTAATTACTTTCATTTGCTTCATACTCATGGTATATGCCCATTGTATGCCGAAGATGCTGAGAAATTCAAATTTGGTCATGTGTTCATGTCGAGGGGACCAAAAGTAGAAGAAGAAACAAGACAAGATGATGATTCCAAAGGTGGTGGATCAGGAGATGAGCCTCAAGTTAGTGGATCAAGTGATGACTTTCATTTGCTTCATACTCATGACTTGATCCACTAACTTGAGGCTCATCTCCTGATCCACCACCTTTGGAATCATCATCTTGTCTTGTTTCTTCTTCTACTTTTGGTCCCCTCGACATGAACACATGACCAAATTTGAATTTCTCAGCATCTTCGGCATACAATGGGCATATACCACATCTTTCCACCTTCATATCGGAAGCAGAAGCAGGTTGTCCTTCAGAATCTTCAAAATCTTCCGAATCTTCAGGATTTTTAAAATCTTCAAAATACGGGCAGAAGACAACAGAGGCCTCTTTGGCAAGTTTGTAAACATCAGGGGAGCAATTTTTTCCTACCTCTTCACTTCTAAAGGCCTCATTCCACACATGCACGTGATGTTGGCCGTCATAGGAGCCTTGGATAATGTACTTAGAACTGAACAGTTCATGGCTTTCACCCATGAATTTGACAATGAAATTAGCTTTTACCCTCCAGGGTTTATACCTCACATTTGAAACACAAGAAAGAACAACAGAGAGAGCGAACCAATTTGGAATTTCTTTTCCTGGACATGCAATGTTAATCTGAGGCCAGGGATTATGAAGCCAGGAATTGTACTTTAATGGCGCAACAGTTGCCATTCGCATAATTGCAATCTGTGCTTCATCCATTATGTTGCTCCTTGAATTATTATCCAATTTTGGGCAATTAGTAAAGACTCTGAAACAATAATTAGGTTTATCCCAACCTTGTGTGAGTGTTGTCCTTGAACTTGACACTGTCTTCAGCGACGTGCAGCCTTCAGCATTAACATTACATAGCACTGGGAGCTTTGGTATAGATTGAAGCTGCTTGCACCAGCATAATTTGAGTATAGACAACCGAGAAGCTTGTTTGATGCTTGCTGGTATTTCCAATATACCGCTGAAGCTGAGATCTAGTTCTTCTAAAGAGAGAAAACCAACGGAGCTGGAAGGCAAATTTTCAAGTCTCCAACACCCATGAAAGGAGAGACGTTTAAGATTGGTTAAACTGTAGATACTTGTTGGGACATCCTTAAGTTGCTTGCACCAACCAAG